>NC_072737.1:14504473-14605120 GCF_026930045.1 Uloborus diversus | reverse complement strand
GAAAATATTGAAAAAAAATCGGAATGCTTTCTCCAACTCAACAATGAAAAACGGGAGGGATGAAACGATTATTTTTCAATTAACTGAAGAACTGCTAACGATTTTGTTTTTAATATAAATAATTTATTAATACGTTAGTGCTGCTGTTTTTTTTTTTTTTTTTTTTTTCAAAAATCTAAATATTTTTTATAGAATAGTTTCTAGTTGTGTGCTTTAGTAGAACTCTACAAAAAGCGAACTTCGTTTAACCTTATTTGCTTGCGTGTTTTTATTACTAGTTCTACTATTATAATTTTTAGTTTTCTATTAATTTTCTTCAAAATTTCTCATAAAAAAAATTTGGTCCATAAATAGTTTTTAATGAGTTTTCTCTCAAAATATTTAGGAGAATACCGTGCTAGGATTAAAATTGTTACAAATAATACCATCGTTAATAGTCGGAATTTATTGAAAATAATGCATAACAATTAGAAAAAAAAAATCTGATAGCTTTTATACAAAAGACGCATATTTTGACTTCAGAAAATTATTTTCACGATTTCAAAAATACACTGCTGGCCACTCAAAATGCAACACCAAGAAGGAGTAGTCAGAATGAAAAGAAAATTTTCACACGTGGTATCAACATTGATATTAGAAAGCGATTACAAAATAAAAGCAAAATAATCATTTATGACTGGAAAATCTCCAAATGAGTGGAAGTTTAAGTACCACCTTGATGTGCTACCTCTAGCTTGAATTTAAGATTCAATACAGTCGAGCATTGAGGAATAGCAGTCGCCTACAACATCTTACGTCATCTCATACCACAATTACTGTAAACGTGCCACTAATTGGATCAAACTAACAGGCTGTCCGATTAACCGTCTCACGTGATCCCATTATGCTCGATTTGGGACAAATCAGGGCATCGCGCAGGCAGGAGAAAGTGACAATGTGGACGAGGAAGTCCCCCTGTCACCTTTGCTGTGTGTGACCGAGCATTGTCCAGTTAAAAAATGGCTCCTGGGAGCCCCATATTTAGTTTATATATACACAAGTGACTGAAGCATGGCACTAACGTACCGTCATGCTGTCGGTGCTGTAAATCAATATTAGGGGTGACCATGTTTCGTATATGATAGGGAAATGAAAGTCGAAAGAAATAGAGAGTAAGCTGATGCCAGAAAATCGGTTTAGGCGCAAGAAAAAGATAATTCTTAACATCTGGCAAACTCGGTACTATTTATGAATTTCATACTACTATATGTTTTCTTGTACAATTATATTTCAAATGCATTTAGAGTAGAATCTTGATTAGCCACCTTTCGCTTTGCCAACATTCCGTATTTTCATTGCACGCAAAAACGCTTTTTCTATAATTCAACAAGAAGATCAAGTATTGATTGAAATATCTTGACACCTTTACTTCACTTCACATGAATTTAACGTCTACAAATAAAGTTTTTAGTTGTTTTGTTGAGCAACATATTAGTTTTATTTGTCCACATTTGAGCGAAATGGCAACGGTGATAATATCGAAAAAAGTTGATGTTTCCTTACTTAAAATGCTTATAACTTTTTTCTCATTACATTAATTTCATTCATTCTTTTTTATTATAAATAGAAAATGTTCTAATAATATATATTTTCAGCTCTTTTGATTGAAACCAAAACGATACGCTAATTATTTCGAGTAAAAAGATCCATTTTTGAGTCCAAAAATTAAATTTCGAATGAAAAAAGAACAATTCGGTTTTTTTTTTCCCCCGACAGTTCATAAATTTTCTCAGCACTAACCTAGACAAACTGTGAAAAATTCAACAAAACCGATCAGGAAGTTTCCGAGTGAACCTTAGACATACAAATTTGTAGTTTGTGTTTTATTTACATGACGATGAGTAAAATGATAATATTTTGACATATAATGAACTTTCTCTTAAAACACTCTCCTATTATCTGACATTTCCCCTTTTCAGACCACTTTACGTCCGATAAGCGAAACTCGGCTATAATCCAGCGTCTGCCATATGGGTCATTCCATGTCAAGTGATCCAAAGTTTTTTCCCTCACCTTTTTGTATTTCTTTGAAATTTGGCTCATCAATTGTAACCTTTGAGGTAATCAAAAGTCCAAATTTTTAGATTTTTATCTCTATTATTTTTTATTTATGACACTTTGATTTTTCGAAAAACCCTCTTTTTTTCATGGATGCTTGAACATAAAATGGACGATAACTCAGCACCAAATATAGATAAAAAGATTTTGTGAAAAGCATTTTAAAGTACATTAGTTGCTGTTTAATGGGATTTGCAACATGACTAATTTCAAAAAAATTTTAATTTTTAAAAAATGAAATTTAAATTTCTCCGAAAAGGTATAACGATTCTTTTTAAAAAAATTCTCAAAAATTTGTGTGTATTTTATCTTTATTTGTGCAAAGTTTCAAGTTGGGATCTCAATGGGATCATATTTTTATGAATTTTTAAATAAAATTTGACTTATGAAATAATGACATTTTTCAGATTCAAACTAATTAAATATGGGGTACTCTTACTGGGGATGATCTAGTAAGTAGTAATTAATCATGACTATGTTGAAATGAGCTAACATGAATTTGTAGATTAGCACCCCCCCCCCCCTCTCCGCCACACAACCACTTTTTATCCTTTTTTTTTTTTTTTTTTTCAAAATTGTATTCAAAAAAAAAAAAAAAGCTGGCATGTGTAAGAAATATAATCATAATAAACTGGGACGCACGTTGCTAAACATCAGTAGTGACTAAGGCTTATAAATGGGGGGGGGGGGGGGTTCATAAAAACTAAAAGGCTGAAAAACTTGAACAGACAAATAGAAAAACTCATTTGCAGCTTGCTTTTTTCTTTCGGAAAGTGGGAAGGTAGGGGTGAGGGGCAGGGAGCAATCTGGAATGAAGCTAAACAACATGGAAGGTTATGCTCAAACTAACAAAATTTGTTTGATCTATAACTGCTTTTAATATATGTATTAATAGATCTCTCTGCATTGCTCTCCTTTACAACTGAAATTAAAAAGAAAACTAGCATTAAAGAAAAGAAAAAAACAGCTGCACTCCAAATGTTGTTGAAAGACAGCTAGTTTTATGTGGACAGACATATGATCTGATACTCAGATTTATTTTTAGTTCAATGTGAAAAGAATGGAACAACACGGGGGGAAACACTCTTGTTTTGCTATGATCTTGGGGCAAACTATTTCTATCCTCCCTTCAAAATTGAAAGTTGGTGCAGGGGTAGGGGAAGAAATGAATCATAACTCCTTATCAGATAGTGAATTAATCAAGTACACTTTGTGAAGTTCGGATTGTAAAAGAAACACTTGGTCTGAAAAAAAAAAAGCATCAGGTGAAGCGTGATACTAGTATAGTGTTAATCGTAGGTGTGGGTGGGGGGGGGGGGTAATGTACTTTGTCTTGCTTTAAAGAAGAAAATTTACCAGCTTTTAATATGTTTTCTATTCATTTTGTTTTATTTCATTCATTTATTTATTTTTTGCATTTTGAAGATAGTCTTGAAAAAAATAAATAAAAGTGGTGGTGCGGGGAGGGGGGGAGCTTTTTCTTGTTTTAAAGAAGAACATTTACCATTTTTTAATAAGCTTACTACTCATTTTGGTTTTTTATTTATTTATTTATTTTTTTACATTTTGGAAAGTTTTGAAAAAAAAAAAAAGATTAAAAGTGGTGGGGGGGGGAGGGGCTTACCAATCTACAAATTCATGACAGCTCATTTCAAGCATAGTCATGATCAATTACTATTTACTAGACCATCCCCAGTAAGAGAACCTCATATTTAACTAGTTAGAACCTGAAAAATGTCATTATTTCATAAGTCAAATTTTATTTAAAAATTCATAAAAATATGATCCCTTTGAGATCCCAACTTGAAACTTTGCACAAATAAAGATAAAATACACACAAATTTTTGAGATTTTTTTTCAAAAATTTCATTATACCTTTTCTGAGAAATTTAAACTTAAAATTTAAATTTCATTCTTTAAGAATTTAAATTTTTTTGAAATTAGTCATATTGCATATCCCATTGAACAGCAACTAATGTACTTTTAAATGCTTTTTACCAAAACTTTTTATCTATATTTGGTGCTGAGTTATCGTCCGTTTTATGTTCAAGCATCCATGAAAAAAAGAGGGTTTTTCGAAAAATCAAAGTGTCATAAATAAAAAAATAGAACAGATAAAAATCTGAAATTTTGGACT
The DNA here is from genome assembly GCF_026930045.1 of Uloborus diversus. NCBI lineage: Eukaryota > Metazoa > Arthropoda > Arachnida > Araneae > Uloboridae > Uloborus > Uloborus diversus. The sequence continues at coordinate 14,600,886 of NC_072737.1, read as the reverse complement.
TTTGATTACCTCGAAAGGTACAATCGATGAGCCAAATTTCAAAGAAATACAAAAGGGTGAGGGAAAAAATTTCCCAAATTTTGGATCACTAGACATGGAATGACCCATACCAAAGATTTCTTACTTTTGTCTCTCAAAATAGTTCGTCATCTACTGTCTAACCATAGATTATATGGAAAGGCTAATATCCGGTTTATCGGCGGAAATGGACGTATCTATTAGTTTACAGGGGTGGTAGTTTGTTCGTTACAAATGTGCTCATTTGCCTTTTAATTATTTAGACCCACTTTTGCGCATATGACAATTCGTTCACAGCAAACATTCTTTTAAATCTAAACTATATTCGATCTATATTCTTACTACAAAAAGTATCACATAATTTTGAGCTTACCATTTTGATTTTACATTTCCTGACGAAATGAAAACATTTTCTTTTCTTTTTGTTGTTACTTTCTTCTATATCTAATATATAGAAGAAAGTATTGGATTCGTGCAAATTTTCGAATTTCGAATTTTGACGGATTCGAACGTTTTGAGGTGTGCTGAGTCCATATCGACTATTTTTGGAAAATGTCTGTCTGTCTGTCTGTGTGTGTGTATGTGTGTATGTGTGTCACGTCTGTGTGTGACCAGTTTTTTGTGGCCGCTCTACAGCAAAAACTACCGCATGAAATTGAACGAAATTTGGTACACATATGTGCCCCTATGTGAACTTGTGCCCATTGGTTTTTGGCGTGAATTCCTCCAAGGGGGGTGGAGCAATGGGACGTTTTTTGAGTTACGCGTGCTTGCTATTCCTCAGGAAGTAACTGGCGGAATCAAACAAAATTTGGTCCACATGTTGCCCCTAACAGGAACAGATGCTGATTCAATTTTGGTGTCAATAGCTCAAACGGGGGTTGAATTATAGAACGTTTTTTGTCGTCAATTGTGACTGCTGTATCTCAAGAAATACAAACAAATTTTTTTTTGACAAGTAGCCCTTAGTGGGTATAAGAGCTGATTTTAGTTTGGTGTCAACAGCTGAAAAGGGGGTAGCGCAATCGCCCGTTCTTTTTTTCCATTGTGAGTGCCCTATCTCAAGAAGTAATGCTACGTTCTGGTTGAAATTTGGAATATATGTTAATATACATGTAAACAGGCTTCGGTTCAATTTTGACGCCAATCGCTCCAAGAGGTGTTGATTTTTTTTTTTTTTTTTTTTTTTTTGCGAATAAAAATAGCTTTATTAATGCAACAATAAGAAAGATAAATCGTAATAGATTGTCGTCTGCGTATTTCTCGTGATTTTAATTGTATGGAAATGATTGGAAACATTATCGCAATGATTTAAAATTTTTAACTGTTGCCATCTTATGTTTGTTAACAAATAAAATATTTGTGATTAATTCAAACAAGGCTTTTAAAATAACTTTCAATTTTCGCTCTTTGCTTTGCTTTTACAATAATTCAGACAGTGGGATGGTCGTCAAGTTTTTGCATGTGTAATTTTGTTTTTGTTAGGAATATTGCTTCCTCGTCAAGCATGGGGAGGGATCAGAAAAGGAAAAATATAGAAGAAAGTTTCGTGATGGCCACAACATACTAGTTTCCGTAGAAACTATGATTCCACTCTTTTTCAACTTAGAAAATGCAATAAATGAATAAAACACTAGTGACATTATAAAACGCGTGCATCAAAATCCCATCGCTATTTTCCCTTCTCCCCTGCTAGATTCATTCAGATGGAATCGTTTTAACTTGGCCTAGTGCCAAATTACATACAATCCGTGGTCAAACTGTATCAATGCAAATATTGCCCAAATGCATATATTATTCTCCTAAAATCTAACAGGATGGGATAAATTGAATATCCACCTTTTCAGTAATCTTATTACCAACTTCCGGAATACTCTAATATCTAGCACTTTCCATCGATAACAGAGTGCACACATTGAAAATCGAGTTCATAATCAGAACAAGTAATTATCAAACAATGCTAATTGCCCTCGCGGACTACAGAAATGAATGGAAAAAAAAAGCGGTTGTTTTCCGTTATCTTCGTCCACGCGATTGTTGCGTGGAACATTTCTTCAAGGAGCATGACTGTCCCAGATAAACCAGACAGCATCGTCCAGTTTGGTCACGTAACGAGAGTTGCCAAACTATCACAAGTAAAAGTGAACATAAACATCACATTCATTGTAAGCGTCAGAAACGCCTTCAGCGATGAGTTCTTTTGTTTTTAGATGCTGTTTGGGGCATTCTCGGCACACACACAATTGAAAGTGTTTGAGGCAAGAACTCGATTTTGAGAAGTTATTGGTCAGAAATTGTTTATTATTGGGAACTTGTGTTCTTTGTTGCTGATATTTTCAATACTATACTATTCTAAAGTTCAAACAACTGAAAGAAAATAAACTTGGAAGTAAACTTTTACATTTTCAAGTTATGTGAAAGAACGACGTTGTGAGCTATTAAATTGTTAATCAGTAAACGTTATCTTTCCGCAGTAATCAAATTTGAGGAACAACGCTCTTACACGCATGTATGCGTATATATTAGGGTGGGTCGAAAAAATCGAAATTTTGCAGAGCACTTAGGCTTAATGTGGAACATTTGTGACTCCCTAACACCAATTACTGTGCAAAATTTCGTGACTCTGAGTTAATGTCTTCTGCTCTGGCAAAAGACCTGAATTTTGAGAGAATTTTACATAAAATTCCATAAATAGGGAGTCACAAATTTTCCGCACTAGTGCTAAGTGCTCTGCCGAAATTCGATTTTTTTCTGCCCACCCTAGTATATGTATTCTGTTTAACTTGCGAGAATTCTATTTTCCCAACCGTTAGTCCTAGATGAATACTTCCAACTGCAAAAATGTTCAAAATCAGATGCAAGGTTAAGATATTGAAAGTTCAAAGCGAAAATAAAAATGAGTCAAAAATAAAAAAATTACTTTTTATACGGGCCCCACGTCCTCTAACTTATATTCAAGGAAATAATCTCCATTGAAAAATAATTCCAATACAAAAAGTTTGAAATTAGTACGACCAATATTCACTGAGATATGAAACGCAGCGTTTTGTGACTTACACCACTTTACACTCGCCGTTAATAACATCTTTGGGGGGGGGGGGGGGGGAATATAGCAGTTAACAAGGGCTTAAAATTATATGCGTGCACAAAGTGTGGTTTTTCAAATTGATTGAGGTTTTATAGTGTGATTTTGCGTATCCCGGCATAACATTTCCTTCCTTTTGTGAATAGCAATGAAAAGTATAAATATTTTGTTTCTTTACTTCGACAACCTGTCATTCTTCTGAAAGGGCGATAAGTTCCAATATCATCTCCTATATATTCTCTTAAAATTTTGAACTCGAACATCTTCTTTATGGTACATCCATCGAGACTTTTTTGCACCGTCATCCGTGATCTTTTTTCGGTTATCCGCAATACACATAGACACTTTATTTTCTTCTGTGCAGTCGCTATTTTATTTTCTACTAGTGGCGCCTGCACGGTTTTGCCCATAGTAGAAAATTAAAAGGTCATTTGGTTCGCCTGTACATTTACAAATAATGTATGATGAATTTCTCGCCAATTGACTTGCCCATGTTACGGTTTCACGTTATGATAACTTGGTCATTTACTCGTCCATCTTATGATAATTTTGCTCGGGAAAATGTTCTTAAAATTGGAATAGAAAAAGAACAAATCGAATTTTCGAAAAATTGCTTCGAGGTGTACACCCCCATGCTACAAACTAATTCTGTGCCAAATTTCATGAAAATCGGCCGAACGGTCTGGGCGATATGCGCGTCACAGAGATCCGGACCGAGAGATTTTCAGCTTTATTATTAGTAAAGATAAAGAATCTCAGTTGACTTGCAATTATAGTACCATCAATGTCAAGCAAATAATACCAAAAAACACTTCCGGAGCTTTTTATCCTTTTATAGCAAACTGCATTTCATCTCATCTGTTTGTGTTTTGTTATGAATATCTTTATCTTTACTAATAATAAAGCACAAAGTCTCTCTGTCGGGATCTCTGTCTGTCAGGATCGCTCTCTGTCTGATTTTCTATGACGCGCATAGAGTCTAGACCGTTCGACCGATTTTCATGAAATTTGGCACAAAGTTAGTTTTTAGCATGGGGGGGGGGTGCACCTCGAAGCGATTTTTCAAAAATTCAATATGGTTCTTTTTCTATTCCACTTTTAAGAACAAAACTATCATAAGATTGACGAGTAAATTACGAAATTATCATAACGTGGAACCGTAACATGGGTACAAGCCAATTGGCGAGAAAATTCACCATACATAATTTGTAAATATACAGGTGAACCAAAAGACCTTTTAATTTTTTCTATTACGGACAAAGCCGTGCGGGTACCACTAGTTTATCATAAAGCTCTAAATTTGGATATCTGACGGGATATCTGTCTGGATCTCTGTGACGAGCATAGCACCTAAACCGTTCGGCCAATTTTCATGAAACTTGGTACAAAATCAGTTTGTAGCATGGGGGTGTGCCCCTTGAAGTGATTGTTCAAAAATTCGGTTTTGTTCTTTTTTTATTCCACTTTTAAGAGCATTTTACTGAGCAAATTATCATAACGTGGACGAACAAATTACCAACATCGGCGAGCAAGCTGCCATAACAGGGAAGAGCAAATTAACATAGCAAATTGGCAAGAAATTCATCATTTATTATTTGCAAATACACAAGCGAACCAAATGACCTTTTAATTTTCTACTACGGGCAAAGCCGTGCGGGTACCGTTAGTTTGGAATAATTATGATCTCTCTTTGACAAGCTGTATTTTTAATTTTAATTTTACTAATTAGGTAATTTGTCAATATTTAGGACCTAATAGGATGGTTGAAAATAATGAACTTTTGATTGCTCTTACTTATTTTTGGACTATCTTTTAGCAGTTCAGAAGTCTTACTTATAAATTTTTGAACAAAACCAATATCTAATCGAAAAGTTTGCTCCCTTTCTTTCGAACATGAAATAAAGGTTATTGTGTAAATATATTCGGCCATTGGTAGGTATAGGGCAGTATCTGCAGAAATAAGTTTTTGAGATATTTGAATAAACGCTGTTAGGATTCCATATTTGTTGTTGGAAATGTTGAAAAATTGATGTTATTTCGTGCTTTAATTTCAGCGGAAAACAAACAAGCAAGCTTGTGCTACAAAGCTACAGTAAAATAAATGAAAAAAAATGCAAAAAGAAAAATTTGAATTTTGATCTCTTGAATTTAAATTATGTTTTTCGCAATCACGAGTGTGTGTGTGTCTATGTAGGCTTTTGTGTTTGTGTGTGTGGGGGGGGGGTATGTTTGTTTGTGTGTAGGGGGTATGTGTGTGTAGGCATGTGTGTTTGTGTCTGTGTGCAGGTATGAGTGTGTGAGTAGTTGTGTGTATGAGTGTTTGTGTTTGGTGGGGAATGTGTATGTGTGTGTAAGCACACACATAGGTGTTTGTGTGCAGGCATGAGTGTGATGAGTGTGTGGGTAGTTGTGTGTAGGTGTATGTGTAGGTATTTGTATGCATGTGTAGGTATCTGTATGTATGTGTAGGTATTTGTATGTATGCGTGTGTGTATGTATGTGTTTGAGTGTGTGTTTGTGTATGTGTGTGTATGTGTATGTGTGTGCATGTGTGTAGCTGCGTATGTATGCGCGTGTGTGTAGGACATGGATGCAACCTGGAGACGGCTTTCGCTAGAGGAGCAGCATTGTGGGGAGCCGGTCGACGGTGATGGTGCGGAGGGTGCTGGCGGGAAAATAAAGCGATAGCACATCAAAACAGTCAAGTGAGAACAAAAAGTAATCGTGATTGCTCAAAAAATGAAATAAGAAAAATATGTAGCTTCTGCCCTTTGCTTTCCCACGGCAGTATTATGCTACATCATAAACATTGATAATGCAGAACATTGCAAATCATCAAGTTTTTTGCCAATCATTTCACTATAGTGGATGCCTTCACACTGACGTGCCTTCACTGCTCACACTGATGCCTTCAACGTGACGTCAGGACGGAGACATGCCACTCTCCAAAACAAATTAAGTTCGCAGCGCCCCTGGTTGCTTTAATTAATTATTCAGCTAAGACTGTAGTTATCTTTATCCTCATATAAATAATAGCCGATGATTGAATAACCCACGTGTTTCAACAATGAATTTCGCGCCACGGCATGATAATTTGATAATATGTTCTGGTAATGTTTAACTTGCAGGGAAAGGCTTTATTGAGACAAGGCTGAACTCGATCCGGTAACTTAACTGTTTTACTGGTAAGACTCTTAATTTAGGAAAACGGAGAAACCAAAACAAAAAACGCTATTTAAAGAGTGTTTTTTTTTTTAGAGGTATAGAACTTTAAGTCGGGAACACCGTTCGATCTGTGGGCCATTTTGATAGTTGTCACTTGTTTTGTGTTTAGTTTGGTTTGCCATTTCATCATGAATAGACAACAGGACGGCGCAACACGCAACGCAGCGAAAGAAGCTTTCGGTGAACGAATAATTTCGCTTAATGGACCCGTGAATTGGCCTGCGAGATCATGCGATTTAACTACGCTGGACTATTTTTTGTGGGGCTGTGTGAAGTTTCGGGTTTACACCGATAAGCCACAGACGATTGACACTTTAATGAAAATGGCAAAGAATCATCTTTCGAATAAAGCCAAATACATGGCGAATTATATCATTTAACGGTGTTTTATTTGAACCTAAATATGTATACCTCAAAAAAAAAAAAAAAAAACACTCTTTACTTGAATTTAGAGTTAATCCACTGGAGTTAGGGTTAAAATTTCAGCTATCAAAATATCATCAAACAGGCAATTGCTTCGTTCAAATGTAGAAACAATTTTCACCCATCATACCATGACGGGCGACTTTCTAATTCTAAGGAGATTTGACTATTTTAATTATGATATCACTTTCTTCAATAAATTTAGAGTTTCCAAAAAAAAAAAAAAAAAAAAAAAATCCTGCGAGAACTTCACAAGTTTTGTTATAAAAAAAACCTCCTTTGTTCGCCAGAGTTCCATATGATTGACACATTTTTACGCTTCGGTGGCAACAGTGCGAGCTCAAGCGAAATGAAGTCCGGATCGCATTGCTCCTCGGCGAATGTCAAGATCGCAAATGAGGTCGATTATCAGTGACAGTTGCAGTTTCGTTTCATTTTATGGATGCTTGGGTTTTTCATTTCGCATCTTAAAGTTATTCGTGGCCTTCATTAGGAAGATGGACGAGTTTATTGCTTTGATTACTGTTTGCGATACTTTTGACGGACGTCTGGGAGACATCTGCAGTGAAACTGTTCTACATAGTTGATTGTTCTCTTTGCAGAAGCATCTCAAAATTTTCTCGTTGTTATTAGGAAAAAGTGTAAATATCGGCACCATCTTTTGTTTTTGATTTAAAGTTATTTTTAATTGGAAAAATTAAAGATTTTTGCCTTTCATTAACAACTACAGCAAGTATCCTATACGCGAGAAGGCTTAACAATAATTAATATGAACTAGCTGCGTCGCCTGGCTTTGCACGGTCTACATTGAAAATAAAATTTATGTCAAGTGACGCGAGTTCAACAATCAGGTTTGAAAAAAAATAAAAATAAAATCAGTAAAATTTTTACTGTAGATTGCGGATAAATAGCCAAACAGGAAACATTTTAAATTCCCCCGATAACAGGAAAAGTATTAAAACAAAAGTCAGAATTTTATTTGTTCATATTTTAGAAAAAATGTTAACAGATTTTTTTCTGAATGATTTTCTTCACGCAACAAGTTTTAATTAAAACATTGTTACGGAAAGTTGAGATGAAACACTGAATAATAATTTGAACGGAGGAAAGCCTTCGAAAAGCCTTTTATGTTGAAACCTAAGTGTCATAATTAATAGTTTGAAGAGAAATCTCCACTAATTATTATCTAAGGATTATGTTGAATAGCCAAACATAAAGACGAAGAAATTAGGAATCTATCGATACCTGGTTCGATGGTCAGTTCATTGGCGTTCGGGAGAAGTAACTTGAACATAGATACATACATATATACATACGCTAAATTTTTAATGACATAAGATTTTATCTCAAGAACGGCAATTGGCAAAAAGCTTTAAAAACAGCAAAAGAAAAATAATAAGGTGTAAATATGGACACCCTTCGTACGTAAAAGCGTGCGTGACTAAAAGTGTGCTTTAAAAAGTAGCTTAAGGTCTCTGCTTTCCGGGTGTCACTATGAAATTTTTTAAAAACTATACATAAGAAAATGAAAAGAAAACGATTTCAACTTTTTTTTTAAAAGCTTGCCGTCTAAAAACACACCACAATTTGCACAATAACTCAAACTGCATCCACACTACTTGAAAGAATGCTTCCAACTGCTCTCTGCTATCTTATATTGGCACCATATAAGTGCCAATATAAGTATAGTAAATGGCACCATATACAGTCCTCACCCCAGTCTTTAGTTCCCCCTCAGCCACTAGGGAGGGGTGCCCATATTTGCACCTGTGCCCATTTTTACACCTTTTCCTCTGTTAGTGGTACGTTGACATACTGGAGGCTAAACCTTAAACAATCTCTTCTGGCCGACTGGTAAAGATTTCAAACTCACAACGCTGAGCCACGTGAAACTAAAACCACTGTACTACAGTGGTGGACAAAATTATAGACTCAGTTTTTTTTTTTTTTCAATTACAACATGACTCAGATTAAATTATTTTCATTGAAGTAAAGATGAATAGTTGAAGAAATATTTCTAAAATTAGTACGTCTTATCAACTAAATCAAAAAATTCATAAAATTAGAAAATTTGCAAATTTGATATCTTATTATTACGTGAAACCTGGACAAAAGTATAAACTCAGAGGTGAAAAATCCAGGATTACGAGAAAGTTTCGTTCCAAAATGCTAATTTAACGCCATAGAATGAATAAATGTTGCCATCAGTGATTGCTAAAAGTTTTGTTTTTGGAAATTAATGAGAAACATATAAATGCACCGCTGGACAAAATTATAAACTCATTTTTTTTTTCATTTTTCAATCATAATTTAACTCAGTTAAAAAAATTTTTGTTCCAGTAAAGATAACTAACTCTCTCAGCATGGTAAAGCAGGATTGACATTTTTAAATGGAATATAGTAGGTTCCTAGGCATATATCCACGTGTGGTCGGGTCGAAAAAAAACTCAACATTCATTCGGGGGTGAGAAAAATTTAAATTAAGGCCGATTTTTGAGTGAAAATTTTTTCGCGAATACAATACTTCCTTTTTTGCAAAAGGAAGTAAAAATAGGAGAAATGTAAAAATATAATTATTGCTTCAACACTTTTTTTTCTATAAATTCTTTTGCACCAGAAAAATTTTTAAAATTATTCAATCAAAATGTACTTTTATTGAGTTTTATTTTTTTATTTGTTTTCTTTCCGACTGATCAACAAGAAACTTAAGTAACAGATTTTCAAATATACGGTAATCAGAACGAAACACTTTTGGGTTTAAAATGTCTGATATTAGATTTAATGAAAACTTTTCGAAGTTTCCACAGATAAAATAAAGAAATACAAAAAATTGCAAAGTATTCTTTCAATTTAATCCAAAAAAAAAACATTGATTTACTTTAAAAATCAAACGAACATTTACCAAAACATCAAATTTTTTGTTGGGAGTTTCAATAATTTTACCTTGTTTTTAGTTCAACGGACATTTTATTCTTATGTGCTGAACTACGGCTGAAATTTTGTCTACCATATATTTTATGTCAGTCATCATTCAGGCGGAAGAATGCATTTTGCCGTCAATACTGGTTACTTTGAATTCGAATTTCCGAAACAATGCATTTCATCAATAAACATTTAATATTTTAACTTAAAATATCTTAAGTAAAATAAAATCTCATTTTTACTTCCGTTTACAAAAAAGGAAATATTGTATTCGCGAAAAAATTTTCACCCAAAAATTGGCCTTAATTTCCATTTTACTCACCTCCGAATAAATGATGAGGTTTTTTTTTCAACCCGATCACACGTGGATATGTGCCTAGGAACGTACAGACACCCGAAATATCCATTTTGACGTTCCCCGAGTTAATTACAACGAGTTTTCTCGTGACGTCTGTATGTACGTATGTATGTGCGTATGTATGTCGCTTAATTCAAGAACGGAATGTCTCAGAAAGTTGAAATTTGGTACGTAAACTCCTAGTGGGGTCTAGTTGTGCACCTTTATTTTTGGTTGCATTCGTATGCTCCAAAGGGGGTATTTTGTCCCTTTTTGGGGGGAAATCATTGTTAATTTTGATGTAAACTCACGTGGTGTTATAATTTGGCGGACACTTGGCGATATATTGCCAGTCTTGTGGTCGCCAAGTTTTGTCGCCAACTTGGCAACAAATTTGGCAATTTATTATTATTATTTTTTTATATATCTGGCTTCAATTTGGCCACTATTGGTGATATTTAGAGAGTAAACTATTGAATCATATTAAAATTGCCATTAATTAGAAAATGCTATTAAATTGGAGTAAAAGGAAGTCATGTGATGCACACATCAGCTCGTTTTTTTAAACTGAGGCGACGGAATCATGTGTCACGTATAGTTGCTGAAATCTTTGACAGCAAAACAAAGTTTATTATAATGAATTCAGTTTGAAGGATTTCACTAAGGTTATTTATATTTCTGTTAAACTCGCTGATAGCCTAATACTCGTATATGAGCAGTAAATAAGTTCGATGCAAGCTCATTTTATATTTGTCCGGACACCTTCAGATTTTAAACACTAAAGAAAAGTTGGCTGAGTTAGATGACTTTGCAACTGCTCAAAAAACTTGACCCATGGTAATATTTGATGTATCTGTATACTTTTGCAAAAATAGAAAATAACACTGAAAATGGAGAAACATTACAAGTAGTCGCAATAAATGGCCATTTTTAAAAATTTGAATTAAAATTGATATTTTGAATTATTTCTCAACAGTGATTTCAGTACTTTTTTACTCAAAGTAAGCAATACATAACATCAAAATATTTTTTACAAAAACGAATACCGAAAATAAATATGAAAGCTGATCAAGAAGAAAGTCGTTTCATTGAGAATTAAGCAACTGAATAGCACTAATAAGGCAAATGATAATAAATGTGCATACATTATTTTTAAATATGTTAAATTTAAAATGCAAATACATTTTAAAACGTCATACATTAAAAAAAAAAGAAGAAGAAGAAATGCTTATTTTAATGCCTGAAATAATATTTGAGCCAAAACACATCAATACTTTTTATATGTGTAGCTTTTGATTAGAACTTTTAAAACTTTCGTTTTTTTTTTCAATTTTTTATAGTTCCGATTTTTTAATAATTTATGCATTTTGAACAATATAGGTACAGTTCCGGCAAAAAAAATCTTTACATTTGGTTGACAATTAAAACTTTACATGCAAACTTCTTGTCATGATTTTACTTAGCATGCTCCCGAGTGATTTGGCCGAATACCGAATATTCGGCCACAACTTTGGCTGAATGTTCGGTATTCGGTCAAATCACCAGGCAGCATGCCAAGTAAAATCATGACATGAAGTTTGCATATAAAGTTTTTAATTGCTAACCAAATGTACAGTTTTTTTTGAGCAATCACGATTGCTTATTGTTCTCACTTGACTGTTTTTGACGTTCCTTTGATTTTTCCCACCGCCACCCTCCGCACCATCACCGTCGACGGGCTCCTCACGATGCTGCTCCTATAGCGAAAGCCGTCTCCAGGTTGCATCCATGTCCTACACACTCGCACACACACAAACACTCGCACACACACAAACACATACACACATACAGACACCCACACATACACACACATACACACAACTACCCACACATTCATGCCTGCACACAAACACATATGCCTACACACACATACACATACCCCCCTCACAGACACAAACACACATGCCTACACACACATACACATAACCCGTACACACAAACACCCCCCCCCCCACACACAAACACACACGCCTACATACACACATACACACACTCGTGATTGCGAAAAACATAATTTGAATTCAAGATGTCAAAATTCAAATTAATTTTTTTTTCTTTTTTTTTTTTTTTTTTTTTTTTTGCCGGCACTGTATATCAAGCATAAGAACTTTAAGATTACGTACGTGCAAACCTACCGAAATCCATCATTTAAGGTAAGTAACCTTTCATGTTTTTAACGAGCTGCAATAACAATATTCAGTCTTCGAAAGAAATTACACGCTCAAAATAGGACGTGATTTCATACTAAACATGAAACTAATCATCTAAAAAAATTAATGACTCTACCAGCAATCGCAGTGAACCGGGCAATCTCCCTTTTTTTTTTTAACTAGATGAGAGTAAAAAAAAGACGCTGTAACAATTTCTTCATGGTACTTAGATGCGCAACAAACCAGAAAAATACATTTTAAGAACCTTTAAAAAGAGCGTGAACTTTCTTATGGCTTTCCTAATTGAAAATCGCACAGGTAATTAGGGTAAGAATAGCAACAGGTTGCAAAAACATTCATCTTCAAATGAACTTTTAACTTTAAACTCGCATTAGTATCACTTAGTTGTGCGCGTTGCTTCAGATCGTAGTTAAAAGTTGTCGTTATTTTTTAAAAGATCGTTAAATTGAACGTCGTAAGCATTGGGTAACTGCATAACCACCTGAGCTGATTTAAACTGCTTAGTTTCAGTTTATTAATGCAGTAAAGAAAAAGCACATCCAGAACTAAACAAACCTGCTTTCTTTTACACCACTATCCTTTTTTTACGTTATTTGAGGAGTAATTTATCAAAAAGGAACATATCCACTGTTTAGAAAAAAATCACTTTATGACATTTTCTAAATCTTTCAGATGACATTTATCAAATAACTTACTCTCAAGCAGTCCAAACGTGGAAAAACCCTATTTTATTTAAGGGTAAAGTGGGGATTTTCGATCAAAAGGTAGCAAATCCGTCCTCTGCACGTTTTATTTTGAACAAAAGGGGACATATCCTGAAAGAATCTGCAGTACGAAGACTTTTAGATCCGACACATGTCCAACATCCTCAAATTTCAATCCACTATTTTTAGGTTCATGTACTTCGATAAGAGAATATGAGAAGGTAAAATTTTAGATTTTTGGTGAAATTAAAATTCACAACATTTCAGGTTTTCGTTCAAAAGGGCACATATCCAAAATTAAAATGGCGACATCTTCTTGATTTTTTTTACACGAACATTTCTTACTCTGGTCTGGGCCATGATTTGCTGTGCTTTCGTGCTCAATTCTGTACTCAGAGACGTTGATAAAACTATTTTGCTCTTACCTTAATTCGTTTTTCTCACCTCCTGAATATTTTTGGAAAATGGATTTGTTCCCTTTTAATAAATTAGTCCTCATTTATCACATACGGCTCCGTACTTCAAATGCTCTCTTTCACTTTGGGGCTGTCCATAAATTATGGCACACTTTTCTTTTCTTTCTTTTTTTTTTTTTTTTTTTTTGACCCCCGTCCCTCTTTTGTCACATTTCACCACAGACCCTCCCTTTTCCTAGTGGCATAACACGTTCTGCAAGCAGATTCGCTTATAAACATCTCCGATTTAATGAAAGTTCAGATTCAACGAGGAAATCAGAAATATTTCGTTGGTAATTTTCCAGTTTATGAGAGCTCGCTTTTGAAGAGCTATCTGCGGTTATAGCGAGCAATATTTTATTAAATATCACCTTAATATTCCTTTTACATTGAACTTGGAAAGTTTGGATGTAAATTGAAAAACATTGGAAAACTATTGGGGAAACTTATGGGAAAGTTAAGGGGAATCAAAAATGATGAAACGATCAAAAAAATTTTTATTGCTTATTTCAAAACTAAAAACTATTCTGAACACAGGGAAAAAGTTTCATTACTTTAGTTCAAATATTTAAAAAGTTATGAGTGGATATAGGCTATGCTCGTTATGTGTTCTTACGCAAAAGAAAAACTTTAAATTGCTTTTTCTCGATGATGGTATTTTTGTGCTTTCATGTCATTAAAATCCCTAAGGATTTTTTTCTATTAAAGATACAGCTTTAAAGTAATACTTTTTGCAATTAGGATAACATATTTGACAAAACTGTGCATTGAATAAGCATTTTATAAATTACTCAAATGTTTAGAACATGTTAAACCTTTAAAAACCAAATTTTTTTTAAAAAAAACTTTGATTTTTTACATAATTAATCACAGAAAATTTTCTAGTGAACTCATAAGTAAATGAATGCACAGATTTTTAGAGACGATTATAGTGATCGTTTAGCAAAAAACGTTTTTTAAATATGTGCAAAATTAAAAAGCCTGAGAGATTTTAAAAAATTGAAATATTCTTAAATTTTTTGAATTTTCAAAAAAAAAATAGGCAATATTTTTTTAATTTTGGAAAAAAATTATTAAGAAATAAGTATGCATGTTGTGGTTTCAAAAAAATATAAAATTTATTTAAATTTGAAAAAAATGTTTGAAAGGTACTGTGATCACTTAACGCAAACGTTATTACTTCCGAGACAACTATCCTAATTTGGATTTCTAATAATTTTAAACAACCTTTTGATAAAAGATGAAGTTTTTTACACTAAGATTTGTTTTAAGTTCTTCATACCTTTTTAAAAAAAAATATTTGGTCTTTTATAACCGTGCTTCAACTTGCTATTATCATTTGGATGACGAACGTTTTTGTTTTCATGAACGCAATAGGAGATAGCTTTCGGTCGCTAGCTGTTCTCTATCGCAGAATACTGAGCTTTGATCTTAATATGCAAGTATTTTAGAAGGGCTTCCCACCCCCATAAACGGTGGGGCAGGCGCATCTTCCGAATTAGAATAAAAAACTTTAAAATAGGCAAACACCCTAATTTTTGAAGAAAAAAATCGAATTTCAGATTTCGAGAAATTTAGAAAGCTCTAGTCTTTTTCTTTCTAAATCCACAATTATATTTTAAATCGACGAGTTATTGAGAAAATTAGAAGAAATTTACAAAACTCAAATGCGTTGCTTATAACTGAAATTTACTTTTTCTTTCTTGATTTTCTCATAAACATGTTTTCATATTTTTATTTACGCCAACAGCTCTAGCGAAAAATGTATTAACTTTAAAGATTTGTACTTTTGCAAACATGGTCGAAAAATTAATATGCATGCAATATGTGGTTTTGAAATAATGATCGATTAAACTTAAGGGGCAGAAAGCACGTTTTTCGAGTGAAATTTTCAAACATCTTATACATATAAAATCTGAGTATCTATCTATCTATGTCCAAGCTTCTTCTCCCGAACGACAGTGAACTGACCATCGAACCAGGTATCGATGGATTCGTCATCTTCCCGTCTTCATGTTTGGCTATTTAACATAATCCTCCGATAATAATTAGCGGAGATATCAATTAAAAATTATTAATTATGACTCTTAGATTTCAAAATAAAATCCATATTTTTCGAAGGCTTTCCTCCATTCAAATTATTATTCAGTGCTTCAACTCAACTTTCCAGATGAACGCTTTTATTAAAATTTACAGCGTGAAGAAAATCATTGAAAAGAAACATCTGTTGCAATTTTTTCTCTCGAATATAAAGAAATAAAATTAGGTTTTTCACGTGTATAGTGATGACCACGTGATAGGTGTTTATTAATGCAGTATGTTGCATTAAAAAACACCCGGGCAACGCCGGGTAGTAGACTATTTTATGTAAAAAGCGGATTGTTATTGTGCATAAATATTTCCGATATAGTCTATCAGATGTAATTCAGTTTAACGTGAGTAAAGATTATAGTTGATGATGCATATATTTTCCCCTTTTGTGCTGACTGAAAATGTACTCATAACTTGTATCATTGATAACGATTATTAACGTTGATGAGGTGTTTTGGCAAAAATATGTTTTACTGGTGTTTTGCAAACCTTGCTTTACGCGCATTTATTTATTCCTTAACGCGTTAGAAACTAGTGTCAGTGTACTACAAAAGCATCAACTGGACTGCTCTTACATTTTTTAGGTAGCCCGTGCAACGCCGGGCACGCAGCTAGTTTACTCATAAAACCTGTTTTTAGTTAATTATTTTCAAATTGGAGGGTCATATCACTCTCTGGTATCTCACAAAGAGATAGACACAAACAAATTTAAAAATTATGAAAAAATGAAGGCACTGGCTGTGTTAAGGAAATGGTAGTTTTTTGCTAAAAAATATGGCATTTTTTTTTAGAAAAAAAAAACCTATCGAGTTTTTTTTTTTCAATAAATAAGCAGTCAAAATGGGCTATTTATGTCATGTTCAATAATCGTCTAAAGTTTCAGAAAGGTACAATGAATATTGAAGAAAAAAATATTTAGGGTGTTCGCCTACATTATAGCACCACACCGCTAAAATTTTCAATGTCGGAACCAGCGCCATTGACTTCCTTTTCCCATTGCTACTCATGCGTTAACTATTGTCATTAGAAACACACCCTAGAATATAATCTTTTAAAAACAACTCACCTAACACGTTTTTCGATTCTGTAATAAAATTTTTTGCTGCTAATGAAAAAAGAATGGAATTCATTTATAGATGAACTTTAACTTAAATGCAGTATTTCCTTCTAAAAGCTCTGAACTTGGAGGTATTTTTGTAGTATTTTACAACGCTGCGTATTTTGGACCCCAGTTTCAGCCATTGTTTGTTAGTTCTGAACGTGTTGCTTTTATCCATTTCTGATATAGTTTTGAAATTAAAGTTTTATGTATTCCATATTTGTTTTTGCTGCATAAAATGTTTTATTCAACATGACAGTTACTAGAATTAACACGCTTTACTCAGAAAACACTACAAACAAATATTATGAAGCATAAGTAATAATATGAAGACAATTTGACATTACAGCTGCTTGGGCACTCGCTTAGGCCACCGCACGTGCCTGTTTTTTCTTATTATAGAACTACAAACACAACCTAAAATTTTCCCAAAAATTGCAGACTAACTTTTATAAGGGTCGAATGATCCATTTTGCTTAAACGTATTTCGAGAATACACCTCGAGTTTTCGCTCGGAATTAAGTCTGAAGAATTTCCAGGCTCAAAGCGTGGATCACAAATTTTATTTTCCGACTTGAACCTCCTGACATATTTCTTATTGTGGCACGATGCAAATTCATATTTAAATATGATGTAAAAGTAGTCGACGTGTATAGCAGTACATGAAATCATCAAAAAGGTTTTAAAGCCTTTTAAAAAAGAGTTAAGAGTTTTTGTTGCGGTCTTATTTCACTCATTTCTTAGTACAAAGTTTTTCAACTGGTTTTTTACGCATTGAAATGCACCTGGAACGGTTTTTAAAAACGGCACTACTCCACGTTTTAAATATCTTGCCTACATTGGTGAACTGATTATTTGGTTTATAAAATTCGATTGCTTATGCAATCAGCAGTGGAAAAACCTTTCAAAACTTTTTTTTTAGGAAATCGAGTTTTATTGGTTTTTTTTTTTTAGACATTAGGTTCTTAATAGAGTATCCGAACATAGTTAGCTGTACCTCAATTAGTCACTTTGATACAAATTTGGAGGCGAATGTTCAGAAATTTGTTTTTGAAAAACAGTTGCAAGATCTGCATTGACAAAATAAGCATCAAGTGATGACGAAAACAATTCTTCGCGTCTAATCTTCTTTCCTTTTATATGCTTTCCCACGATGTTTAGAAAATAAATTGAAATAATTTTATGTTTTATACGTATTCTGGCCCGCGAATGTAATCTTAATGGCTGGACCTCGAATAAAAAAAAAGGTTGGGCCCCACTGATATAAATATTTTAATAATGTAGCAATGTACTATAATATGAAATTAGTATTCCTAATACGAACTAAAATCCATACGTGCATAGACTGAAACCATTTAATTAAACGGTGAGAATAGACGAGTTCACTTTTGAATTTGGTTTAATATCAATTGTTTCCTAATGCAATTCAGCAGCAGACGTCTTGTCTGCATCCACTCACCTCAAACGACACTCGGGATTAAACTTAAAGCAAAAACGGGTCACGTCTACTAGAAAAGCTTTTCACAAATGCTCACGTTTTGTGAGACGAAATCGCGTAAAAATGACTTGTTTTGTCTCTATCACGTGAACATCTCATCAAGATCATCTTCCTTTAGAATCTTAAATATTACTCTCTGAATGGCTGTGCTTGAGATAATCGATGCATCTTAATAATGATTTTAGCCTAGTTAGATTTCTTTGGATTCCGCTTGGCAACTTGCAGTTTTAAGCTGACATGCTAGGTTTCTGAAATTTATCTAAGCTAAGGCCATTCGGAGTACGTTTGTTCATCATTGCAATATTTCAGTGCGATATGAATTCATTGCGGATCAATTAATATGAATAATGTGCTCATCGCATTCTTCATTTCGTCGCCTCAGAGCAACAGTAAGATATCTAATCTCAGGAATAACACTAAGATATTCTACTGTTGTTGTGAGGCGACGATTAAATAAGGCAATACTAATTACACTTTGTTTTTTAACATTCTTTTTCTATTAAATAAATATCGTTTGACTCGAAAATAAAATAAATTAAAAGATACTTCACAGTTCTAGATCTTCAATACGCCCCTTGCGGTGATTTAAGAAGTCAAAGAAGTAAAACATTTCAATTTTGCACAGAGAAGACAATGTCGTATTGGACAGGTCATATCCTACGTAAGTTGATAAATCTTGTTTTTTTTTATATGTATTTTTATTTTTTACCTCTTTCAGCTGCCATTAGCCCGAAACTGCAGCCCCCTCCCGCTTTTGCGTATTAGAATCGCGAATACTTTTGTTAGGATTAAGTAGTACCTTTTTTACGGCAACATCATGTGAAAAATACAAATTCCGGATATTCCATGGGTATGCATAAAGTTCCTTCTTACAAATAATTCTAAAATCTTAGAAACTTTAGACATTTAGAAACTTTAAAACAGCTAGACCAACAAATTAGCTTTTAAATTGCAGCTAAAACATTTAAATAATCAGTTTGAATAACGGCTAATACTTATAGCCAATCAATTGATAGCATGGGTGGGGTTGAAAATTACAAACCCGGGAGGCGACTGATACTAATTTCTTTTGTTGTCACCTTTTATATTTAGTCGCGACGTGGCAATTGCTACTCTTGCTCTTTACTAATCACGACGCCACACAATCAGCAGAATATGTATAATAGCCTTTTTTTTTTGTCACAAGATAACTATTAATCTTACATGTATTGACTACCCGAGCCATCTTAGGCTATTTTTAGCCTACTTTTCCGTAAAAGTTTCTTTTTCTTAAAAAAAAAGAAAAAAAACATGAAAGACGGCTTAATACATCGTAAAAATATCGCTAAGACAAAAAAAAAAGTCGAAATAAATAAAATAATTTAAGTATGGAAAACTTAAAAAGTTGGAAAGAATAGTTTTGAAATGGGGAAAATATGTTTCCGTCGATCTGTCTGTCCCTCTGTTGCAGGAATAGTTCAATTTAAACAAACCTTTTTTTTTGTTCGAAACATCTCGGTGATAACACCTCATTCGAATGTTTCATTTTTTATAACTAGAGCACATTTTAGTTTACTTTTGAACAGTTCAAAAACTAAACAACTCCCAATGGGAAAATTTAAAGCAAATATAAATCCCGAACTTCAAGGGGGGAGGGGGGGGGGTTCTTGAAGCAAACTTTGTTGGAAAAAGCTCTTGACAAAGAACATGTTCGTAAGGGAGCGCTCAAATAAAACAGTACTAAAAAAAAATTAATTTGAATTTTTACATCTTAAATTCAAATTATGTTTTTCGCAATCACGAGTGTATGTATGTAGGCGTGTGTGTTTGTGTGAGGGAGTATGTGTGTTGTGTGTAGGGGTATGTGTGTATAGGCATGTGTGTTTGTGTCTGTGTACAGGCATAAGTGTGTGAGTAGTTGTGTGTATGAATGTGTGTGTGGGGGGGAGGTATGTGTATGTGTGTGTAGGCATATGTGTTTGTGTCTGTGTGCAGGCATGAAGTTGTGGGTAGTTGTGTGTATGTGTGTGTATGTTTTTGTGTGTGTAGGTGTCTGTATGTATGCATGAATGTGTGAGTAGTTGTGTGTATGTTTTTGTGTGTGTGTGTAAGTGTAGGTGTCTGTATGTATGCGTGTGTGTATGTGTATGTGTGTAGGGGTATGTGTAGTGTGTGTATGTGTGTAGGGGTATGTGTGTAGATGTAGTGTGTGTATGTGTTTGTGTGTGTATGTGTTTGTGTGTGTGTAGGACATGGATGCAACCTGGAGACGGCTTTCGCTATAGGAGCAGCATCGTGAGGACCCGGTCCACGGTGATGGTGCAGAGGGTGGCGGTGGGAAAATAAAATGATAGGACATCAAAACAGTCAAGTGAGAAAAATAAGCAATCGTGACTGCTCAAAAAAAAAAAAAAAAGAAAAATTAATTTGAATTTTGACATTTTGAATTCCAATTATGTTTTTCGCAGTCACGAATGTGTGCATGTAGGCGTGTGTGTTTGTGGGTGGGGGTAAGGGTGTTTGCGTGTGGGAGTAAGTGTGTTTGTGTGTAAGGGGTATGTGTGTAGGCATATGTGTGTGCGCAGGCATGAATGTGTGGGTAGTTGTATGTGTGTGCGTATGTGTTTGTGTGCATGTGTAGGTGTATGTATGTGTTTATGTGTGTAGGTGTATGTGTTTGTGTGTGTGTATGCGTGTGTGTAGTTGTGTATGTAGGATATGAACGCAACCTGGAGACGGCTTTAGCTATAGGAGCAGCATCGTGAGGAGCCGATCGACGGTGGTGCTGCAGAGGGTGCTGGTGGGAAAATAAAATCATAGGACATCAAAACAGTCAAGTGAAAGCAATAAGCAATCGTGATTGCTCAAAAAAAGACGCCTACGACAAATTTTGTCGGGGAAAGCTCTTGAAGAAAGAGAGTTCAAAAATGAGTGTTCAAAGTGAACAATTCAAAAAACCTAATCGGAGAATTTTCTGCCAAATTAGGTTTGCAAGCACAAAAGATGAGAGAAACTAACGAAAACTCGCTTTCTACCATACTATCTTAATTTTCCTCCGATAACATCTCTTCTCATGGAAGAAAACCGTTTATCTTCCAAACTAGAAGAAAAAGAATTAGCTCTAAAAGGGAACGGAAGCATTTAAAAGGCTGGTAAAACTCGAAAATAAATTAGGTCGCTCATAAACGTTCCCAAGCGTTTTAAACTTAGTAAAGTCATTAAAATCTAACTACTCGGCGCAGCTTAGAACAGACGATAAAATTTCATGATTTGGGGCGGAACGAACAGATAATTAGAAGATAATTAGTGCTAGTAGATTTTATAGTGAATAGAGTAATTTCCTTAAACAATGGGCGATGTATGCAAGATTTGATTTAATTTTGATACGAAACATAATCGTTAAGGCTCCCCCCCCCCCAAAAAAAAAATGAAAGTCAATGTTTCAAATTGCACATCCTCTTATATTTTTCCTTTTATGTTAAAGCAATTGAAGAAAAAGTTTCGTATAATTTGAACAACGGAAACGCGGTCCGACTTCAGAACGTGTGAACAAGTACCGCTTACTAGGCCGAATCGAAAAAATACTTGTTTGTAAATTCAGAACTTCATGTTGATAAAACTACATCATGTTTCATCAACATGATAATGTTTAATGTGTCATGTTTGATCATGTTTTATATACATGTTGACCTCTATGGCCCACATGTATAATGACCACTATAATATGCTATAAATGATTATATACTATAAATGACCATTATAAGCCCACAAAAATATTTATCCAAATTAAAAAACATCTAGGTGCCCAGCAGGAAGCGTAAAATGTATATTTTTTTTTCAAAAAAAAATTCCATATTGTTTTAAAAATGCGAGGTAAATTTCAAGAATTAATCAAGCTGAAAACTTTAAATACTAAAGTAGGTTATTAGTGCTAAATAGAAATTTGCAAATGTTGATTTGGAAATGTGTTCGCTAATAGTTTTTAAACTTGATATTTTATTTAAATTTTATTTAGGTAAATTTTTAAAAGATAAATAGAAAAACAATCAATTTTTTTAAAGAAAACTATAAATTTTTGCTGGACGCCTAGATAGTTTTCAATGTGGATAAATATTTTTGGGCCAGATGTAGAGCTATAGGGGCAACGTTTTATCAACATGAAATTTCGAACTTCCAAAAAAAAAAAAGTTTTTTTTTTTTTTCGATTCGGCCTAGTACAAAGGGCTGGTTCAAACTTTCAGGCGCAAGTCGGCACGTTGAAATTATATGAAACTTTTTTACAATTGTTTTGACATAAAGGGGAAAATATTAAAAGGGTGTGCAACTTGAAACATCGACTTTTTTGGGGGAAAGGGGGGACAGCCTAATAATCATGATCGAAAGTAGCAGATAATTTTTATTAAAATTATTTATATGAAAAAATAACTTTTTTGGAAGTTTAAATAAGCTTTTTAACTTACTTTTATATAGTATAGGAAATATTGTTACCTTCACTCAAATTTTGGGCTAAATTTCTCTTTTACTCACTACCGAATAAAGTTTGATTAGTATTTTTGTTCAAGCAATTAACGAACAGCTTATTATACTCTCACTTGATCAAAGTTGGCGTTCCTTTGATTTAAGGACCCGGGCCTCTGCGAGCAGCCCCGTCCACTGATCCCCTATAGGTGCTGCTCTTCTGGTCCTGGGCCTCCACCAGCTGCGCTGTCCACCGGAATCTGATCCTCTTGGGTGGTGGCGTCTATGTCCTGCACACGCCATCAAACAGGAGGATGAACATGCTCGAGGCCCCTGGACCAGAGGTCATGGGTGCCACCGTCCTAAAAAACGAGCTGATGTGTGCATCACATGACTTCCTTTTACCCCAATTTAATGTCATTTCCCCATTACTGGCAATTTTAATGTGATTCAATAGTTTACTCTCTAAATATCACCAACAGTGGACAAATTAAAATCAGATTTAAAAAAAAAAAAAAAAAACGCCAAATTTGTTTCCAAATTGGCGACAAAACTTGGCGGCCAAAAGACTGGCGATATATCGCCAAGTGTCCGCCAAATTATAACACCACTTGAGTTTACATCGAAATTAACAATGATTCCCCGCCCCACCCCAAAAGGGGAAAAAGACCTCTTTAGAAACACCCGAATGCAACCAAAAGAGGAGGTGCGCAACTAGACCCCACTAGGAGTCTACATACCAAATTTCAACTTTCTAGGACATACCGTTCTTGAGTTATGCGACATACATACGCACATACAGACGTCACGAGAAAACTCGTTGTAATCCACGTGTGGTCGAGTCAAAAAAAAAAAAAAAAAAAAAACTCAACATTCATTTGGGGATGAGCAAAGTGGGAATTAAGGTCGATTTTTGAGCGAAAATTTTTTCGTGAATACAATACTTCCTTTTTTGTAAAAGGAAGTAAAAAAAGGCCATGCTTGCGGAAGTTTGGTGTGGGCTGGAGATGCTGTTTTTGCTTGAGTCAAGTCGAGAGGGTCCGATATAGATTAAGTTGATTTCGTGGTACAGGAGTCATTTGTAGCAACAATAAACCGGTCGAATAGGGTCCTACCGCCACTGGTGATTGCAGGAAACATAAGTTGAATTCTAGATTTCAAAATGCTTTTTTTTTCTTTGACCTGTATGCATGTGCATACATGTACCATAGAATGTATGAACAGCCGAGATAATACTTTTACAGTTTCAGAGTTAATAATATAGACTTTTCTCATTGATATATATACGTGAGTATGAATATATTCACTCGCGTAACTCAAAAATTGCAAGTCGAAGAATTTCGAAATATTGTATATAGATTATGAGTTGGGTTTAATTGTACATTTCCCTCTTTGATTGCATTCGAAAGTTCAAAAAGGAATCTTTTACAATTTCTTTGAGGCAAATCTGTGTCAGTTTCAATGCAGCCTCAAGTTATGTTTTAACTTGGCGACCACTTGGCGATACTTCTCCAAGCTTTTGATAGCTTTTGCCACCCAGTTGTCGACGAGAATGATTTTCTTAATTTGATTCCAATTTGGCGCTATTGGCGATGCTTAACGGGGATATCCAATGTATAATGTTTGAATGTCAACACTGGGAAAAGGAATCCCTGTAAAGCTATTTCGTATCGGTTCGTGACAGAGCTCAATCTAAAGCACTATTATATTGTATTTTTCAAATAGTTTTGATGCAATTTTAGATCACAGACCCTTATGGAAACGTCACCTTTCTTTGCATTTGAAAGTATAGTTGGGTGGTTTAGAACTTTATGATAAGCTCTCTTTCGATCACCAGACCTAACACCATGAAATTTCTTCCTGTGGGGATATGCAAAGGATACTGTGCTTGTGCGTACCCCCTTAATCTGTTAATCTTGACGAGTTGAAAAATTTGAAAACTTCCCTATTGTTGTAGCGATCGATTTTTCAATTTTATTTTTATATGATAGAGTAACATGTATGAACATCATAGGTGAAAAAATTTTTGCGATACGATAAACAGTTTTTTTAAATTAATTTTTAAAGTTCAAGCACTTGTGACGTCAAATGGCATAGGAAGTGACGTCATGCGCTCTTCCGATAGGGGAGAAGCCGAAGGTCACGCATTCGACTTCGAAGACGAAACGTAAAAGGCTTATCTCCTCGCATTTAACTCCTCGCGTTTCTGGAACATTAAACCTCTCATCCTCTCGGAAATATTCGAATATCATCATTGATGTTACATGAGGAAGGTTATTTAGATTGTGCTTTAACGAATCCGGTCTCCATAGTGTGTTCAAAAGGATTATTGAATTTCTAAAAAATAAAAATATCAGCGCGCTCAAAATGTCCCTAACGAAAACAAGGGATCTTCGGCGGAAGGCTGCCCATTCGCGCCCTGTGACGTAGGCTCGTGACGTTTCAGAAGAGCGCACTATTGCGCGTGGATTTTTAAAAATTCATTAAAAATCAACCACGGTGTTTTAAAATTCGGCGATGTGAATTTTTTAGTTTTGAGGGTCAATTAACAACATCCAATAGTCAAAATATGAACATTTAATAGGTTGCAACTTCCCTATTGCTTCTAAGACTGCTTACTTGTTACAACGTGTATACAGGAGTTTGAGCACACACAGTGTGATATAATACAGGTTTCAGGAAGATTGGACATAGATCATCTTGAGAATGATTTAAACATGTCAAAAAAAAATTGTTTTTTTATACCATTTTTACTATCAGAAATATACACTAGGCTTATTCAAAAAAATTTTTCAGCTAGAGTTCAGGATACCCTTTATTTTTTTTAGACTTTCTAATAGTATTATGCTGTAAAAGTTTTAGCTTTTTATTCAAATTTTAAGAGGGTGCTCAGTGATCCCTTCACTTAACATTAGCCGTAGCATAGAAAATGCCACAAATTTAGAAACATTTCATTTCCCAAGCTGTTTTTACTTCCTTTTACAAAAAAGGAAGTATTGTATTCGCGAAAAAATTTTCACTCAAAAATCGGCCTTAATTTCCGTTTTTCTCACCCCCGAATGAATGTTGAGGTTTTTTTTCAAAACCCGACCACACGTGGATATATGCCTAAGAACGTACAGACACCCGAAATATCCATTTTGACGACCCCCGAGTTAATTACAACGAATTTTCTCGTGACGTCCGTATGTACGTGCGTATGTGTGTATGTGTCTCGTATAAGTCAAAAACGGGATGTCCTAGAAAGTTGAAATTTGGTACGTGGACTCCTAGTAGTGTCTAGTTGTGCACCTTCAATTTTGGTTGCATTCGGATGTTCCTAAGGGGGTCTTTTGCCCTTTTTTGGAGGGAAATCATTGTTAATTTTGATGTAAACTCAAGTTGTGTTATAATTTGTCGGACACTTGCCGATATATCACCAGTCTTTTGGTCTCCAAGTTTTGCCGGCAACTTGGCGACAAATTTGGAGATTTTTTTTTAATTTTTTTTTTAAATTTGGTTTTAGTTTGGCTACTGTTGGTGATATTTAGAGAGTAAACAATTGAATCACATTAAAATTGCCAATAATGGGGAAATGACATTAAATTGAAGTAAAAGGAAGTCATGTGATGCACATTGTAAATAATAATTTTATTGCAATTTAGATGCATATTACTCGTGTACATTAAAAAAGTAGCATTGTTTTTTTAGTTCAGCGTATTTTATACCCCTTTCCCCACTCTTATGAAGTTTGGGGGATTAGGTTGAGCACCCTCTTTCTGTTGAAATAGGAAGCTGAAATTCTTCCAGTATATTATTATCCACAAGTCTAAAATTATTAAGGGGTCACAGCACCTTTCAAGCAATTTCTTTTAATTTATATAAATTTTATATTTCTTTGAAACCATAACATGCATACTTCTTTCGTAATCAATAATTTATTTTCAAAATTTAAAAATATCGCCTACTTTTTTTGAAAATTCAAAAAATTGAGGAAAATTTCACCTTTTCAAAATCCCTAAGGTTTTTTTTATTTTTGCACTAATTTAAAAAACGTTTTTTGCAAAACGATCACTATAATCATCTCTAAAAATCTGTGCATTCATTTGCTTATGAGTTCATTCGAAAATTTTCTGTGATTAATTATGTAAAAAATCAAAGTTTTTTTTAAAAAAAATTTGGTTTTTAAAGGTTTAGCATGCTCTAAACATTAGAGTAATTTATAAAATGCTTATCCAATGCACAGTTTTGTCAAATATGTTATCCCAATTGCAAAAAGTATTACTTTAAAGCTGTATCTTTAATAGAAAAAAATCCTTAGGGATTCTAATGACATAAAAACACAAAAAAAAAACATCATCGAGAAAAAGCAAGTTGAAGTATTTCTTTTGCATAAGAACACATAGGGAGCATGGCCTAAAACCACTCATAACTTTTTCAATATTTGAACTAAAGCATTGAAACTTTTCCCCTGTGTTCAGAATAGTTTTTTTGTTTTGAAATAAGCAATAAAAATTGTTTTTGTTCGTTTCATCATTTTTGAGGTATTGTAACCCCTTAAGGGGTGTCCTGTTCTCCAGGAGAAACTTTTTTTACGGGTATTTTTGAACCACCCTAATATACACGTTTGGAACCTTACCATTCTTTTGAATCACTCTGCGCATATTGCTATGAGATGGAACTAAATTCAGAAAATAAAATTCGTTGCTGCCAAAAAAGACAGAAAATAGAAACAATGGTCAGATGCGAAAAACTCTTTTTTCCGACAAAAAGTATTCTTTTTATTTTTGATTCGCATATTCAGATACAATATTTCTACATGTTCGTCGGTGCGAAACGTCGGTAGGCGAACTCCACGCTTTGGTGACATCGAAAATAAGAAAAGAAGAACGGTTTTCATGTTCCCTGGATTGGAACACGACTTGGCGCTCGAGAGAAAAAAAAAAAAAAAAGAACCGTATTTGTATCATTTTCATCAGACATCCGTATTTAGTTGTATCTTTTCCTGGAATGTGCTTGTTTTAAGTTTAGATGCAAAATCATTAAATCATTTTTTGTTCATCGGGGATATTTTTTTTTCTCGAGTGGTTTCCTTGATCGCTGCACGGTTTCGAATAATAGGTGCAGTTGAATTATGGTTCCAGAAGAGAAAAAAAAAATCTTTCTGTATCGAAGAAGGAAACAAAGGATTTTTTTTTTTGCATGATGAGTTCCAAGTTCCCGAAGAAATGCCTTGAACTCTTTTTCCAGAGTACTGGGAAAGGAATAAAGCAAAGCATTGATTCCCGTTTTTGAAATTTTACTGTTGAAACTGTAACCCATTAGCGCCATGCGTCCTGTTTATTACAAGATTGTTTTATTTTACTTCTGAACGAAAACAAATTGTTTATTTATGAATTTCTTCAATGTATTTGAACTGAAATTTCTTTATATAGTTGAACTTGATATCTTGGACATAATTTTAAAGATTTAATTAAATAGAATGCTTTAACTTGGGCATTGATGAGTTAGGTAAAAACTCTTGCTACTTCCTTGTACAAAGAAAAAAAAAATATTGCATCCCGAGGAAAAAAAAAATGCCCAAAATTTCAACCTAAACTCCACTTAAACGACTCTTGATTGAATAAATTTTTTAGTGTATGAATGTTGTTGTACTTTCCTGTGTATGAATGTACGTACAAACGAAAAAGCAACCGAAATTTATTCTTCAAGATGCAGCAAAATGCAAAATGAGGATTTTAATTGCGCTACGATAAAAGAAAAATCCGAACTGCGAAACGCGTAATGCTGTTATAGAAGTTTATTTGCGCTAAATGGACACGTTTGCAACAAAAATCAAGCTTTCAAGTTCATTGGTTCTAGAGATATGATCTCAGTTATGTTCGACAAAAATTCGGCAAAGACCAAAATGAGGATTTTATTTGCGCTTCAAGAAAAGAAAAATCCGAGCTGCGAAACGCGTAATGCCAATATGAGAGGTTCACTTGCGCTAAATAGATACGTTTGCAACAAAAATCAAGCTTTCTCTGATTTCCTCATGGTGTGCGTATCTCAGAAATGGTGAGCCAAAAACGGACGAAATTTCGTAAGTGTAGTCCGTACGGGATCTAGCTATGCTTCTTTCTCGTTGGTTTCAATCCCCCCCCCCTTTGAGCTAATACCATATTAATGAGAATACAAACGTATGTAACGCCACAAGTTGGCATCCACTTGATGACAGCTAAGGTTTATTTTTTAGCCGAATCCAGAGTCAGTACGGTGATATTTAGCGAGATTCCTGCAAGATCTAATGCTAAATATTCTCCATCTTTTTATTGTGAATCTATGCCATTCTTTTCAGCTTCGGTTAGCAACAAACTAGCGGTGTAATGATTTTACATGTCGTTAGTTCCTTCTGGCGGCAGTGGCGCAGTGAAGGGGGGGGGGGGGGTGAACCCCCCCCCCGAGCCATTGGTTTTAACAAAAATGCAAATTCTAATACAGTAGTTTATGCATATGAAAGGGCTGTTTTGGTCAAAAAATCCCCTTCAGAAGATATTTTTGATTTAAAACCTCCCTTCAGAAGGTAATTTGGATCAAAAACCCCCTTCAGACGGTATTTCTGGCTGCGCTAGTGTCTGGCGGCAATATTATAGTCTGTTTTTGTTCCATTAAAACATTCCATTTCGTGTCTGTTGCTTCTATTAGACATCTCAGAAGCATAAAATATCAAATTTATTCTTATTTGAAAATGAGGGAGAGAAGTTGGACTCTTCTGTCGACTCATGTCAGGGATCGATCCTGGCCTAGCTATGCGATTCAGGCTTTGCGAAGCGAGAAGATAAAATGTTTTGAGACACGATGTCTAGTGCCAAACCCTTATCCTATAATCTAACAGATTTTTTTTTCTTGATTATTCCTTTTGAATACAGAAATACTAGCTACCCACTCTTTAAGCTCCTTCAGGAAGACAACTTTCCTACAAAGTTCTCTCTATTTAAAAAGAAACACAAAATAAGCTTCGACTTGAAAAGAGAAAAAAATATTCATAGGAAAATAGTAAGCCTTATTTGATATAAATGATAAATCTAAGACAGAAAACGTCTTGAAAAAATCAATGCTGTTATATGAATCGACCAATCACAACCCCTTGCTCTGTTACGTAACAGTGAATGAAATGGAAACACGCGTCACGTAATAGGGGAATCAAGTCATAATCAAGATGTCTTCTCATAAGACGCACTTACCCTCGTTTTCCCTCTGTTAAAGACGTTATCGTTGGCTCGGGGAGTTATCCTCAAAACATCTGTTGTGACCGCCCAAGCAGAAATCCCTAAAAGGAAAAAAAAAAGGATAAATGTCAAGAAAGTCAACACGAAAGACAAATGCAAAGCATGTAATGGAGATGAATTAACAATAACACATAAGCAACAGCAAAATTAGTAGAAATTATTCTGATATTTTGTTTAGTGGGGTGGTTTCCGAAATTTTTAAATCATTTTTTTCTGAAAGAGCATGTTTAAAAACATAGTAGTTCACCATTTTTAAAATAATTTTATAAAGTTTAATATTTTTTAACAGTTATTTTAATCGGTGCGCAGATTGAAATTAATTTTTTACGCTTCTGCACATTTCATCACAAGTGATGAAGTGCCATTCACTGATGCCATTAGCGCACAGCACGAATTATCATAACCTGGCATAACGGTTCACAGCAAAGCGTAATAATTTTGCTCGGCAATGGAGTAGCGCGCCAAAGTACATCACTTGTGACGTCATCAAGACCACGCCGTATTTCCAGAATCGGATATATAAAAAAATAATAATAAAAATAGCTGTTGGAAAATAAGTTTTTTCTGGCTCCATGCTATTTTTCTTCTTTTTTTTGCTCATTCTATGAATTTTAGCGACTAAAAGTAGTACTTTGGACTACTTTTTCTATCTATGTTCTGAAAATTAAATAAATAAACTTAGATTATAGTGTGACTCTGATAAGTTGAGACATAACCTTGATAGCGTTTACTCCTTTTTGAAACATTTAGTGAAAAAAGAACGTGTTACTGACGCAGATTTGAGTTGGAATGCCTTCGAGAAATTACTACGAAAGTAACCAACTGAACTTAGAGCCAATCACTCTTCTTCATTATCCCAAGAAGAAGTAAACATTGCCAGGAGCAGAACTGAACTTATGAGGGCAGCACAGTAATACAGGTATGTAGGAGGATACATAAAGTATTCGTAACTTCTCATTTTGTATGAAACAAGAATAAATTGTATAATTTGATTGAAAATCAGATAGAATAGTTGAAGGGGGGGGGGGCGGGGGCTGAAGAGCTATATAAGCTGGCCGAAGAAAAAATAAAATATCAGTGCACGTGATTGGTTCTGCATATTTGAATGAGTACGCCAATCGTGTTTCCAATCCCTTAGAAATTACCATTTTTATTCCCTCTCTAAAAATTTTTCTCCCCTGATTCTTTGATTCTTCACCACTGGTACAATGTAGTCAATGACCCAGGGGTTCAACACTAACCCGCGAAAGTTTTTTAAGCTACCCATGCTTTGACTTTTCTAAACTTATCGTTCATAAGAAAAAAAATATATAGACACTTGAAAAAGGTTTTATGTTAACAAATGTGCAGTATTTCCAAATTATTGGGTCAATTTTCAACTCCCCACCCCACCCCCTGTAGTGTCAACGACTCTTCCTCCAGCATTTTAAAACAATAACAAAATTTGATCTACTTTTAAGAAAAGTTCGTCATTTCAACACTGCAGCAACATTTGGACAAGTAAAGTCTTGCTGTTTGTAGGGCACCAACAGCAGCAGTTAACTACTGTAGAGTTTGCGACACCCAATAACAAACAGTCAAGGTCAATCAAAATTAGTTATAAAATTGTCAGTTTACGGTCACTCTAATTAACTGACAACGTGAAAGAAGCAAACCCTGAATAGCTTCGTCATCAACATCAATGGAATTTTTTCAAATAGCAAAAAAATACAGACTCGTGTAATCGACTCAAAAGACACCCCATTTTCAAAGATAACACGAGCTTTTGAATGTTAAATCGGCTTTGGTCGGATATCTTTCCATCCAATAAGCCCACTTCAAGTATTGAAAAAGAGGTTTCTTTGTAA
Organism: Uloborus diversus; assembly: GCF_026930045.1. Lineage (NCBI taxonomy): Eukaryota > Metazoa > Arthropoda > Arachnida > Araneae > Uloboridae > Uloborus > Uloborus diversus. The sequence continues at coordinate 14,569,285 of NC_072737.1, read as the reverse complement.
CTCCGAAATTCGTGTCTGCAATGTTTCTTCAAATTTTGAGCTTCTAAAGGTTGCAGGTTAATTATTTCAAAAATTTATCTTTCGTGTTGATCTGTGGCTACGAAAGGAACTCTATACTTTCTTGGGAATTCATGCTTTGCTGTGGGCAAGGAAAATTTTTGACCTGAAAATTCATATTGGCAATTTTAATAATATCCCCACAGTTAAGTTCTACTGTGAGGAACAAATTTTCGCTTGTATGCCCGTGTACTGTATCAGAAGTGTGGGAAGGAGCTTTGACACAATATAAATGAGGAAATAGTGTTAGAAAACAGAAAAAACAAGGTTTTTAACCACTCATGGACTGCGTATTCTTCTCAATCTACAGAGATTGTACCCAGAGAGAGTTAATGTGCACCCAGAGACAGTCTCAACGCTGTTGCAAGCGTATTTAATGCATTAACGCTCGGAAATGGGCCTTAAAAATATAGTCAAGTGTAATTTTACGCTTTGTATTTTCGACAAAAATATTGCATTGTAGAGAATGGGAGGCAACAATTGGAATTTTAAAAACATTGCATTTAAATATATTATTTCTTAGTTTCAGAATCTCAAAATTATAAAAATAAATATACAGTAAACCCATCCTAACGGAAATGAGGACAATTTTTAATTCTCCGATTCCAAGGTAAATAACATTATTAAACCCCTGTCCTGCGGACACCCCTCTATTGTGGACAAGAAAAAAGAAAGTCCCGTTAGTGTCCGCATTAGAGGGGTTTTACTGTAGTACATATCTTCTTTTCCTGCCATTTTCCATTTCAAGTTCCTAAGAAAAAATAGCATCTAATTTAACTGATACTACTGTGGTCTTCCCAGTTTTGGGATATTTATTCCTCTTAAAATTTTAATAAGTATTTTCATCTCTTGGGGAATAAAAACCCCTGTTATACCTCTAGGTTTACCTGTTGATAATGATTTTCCCTAACCTATTAGAGAAGTAGTAGAATCGTTTCAATTTTTTGCGATTGTTGGAAAACAAACAATCGGTACCGAACCCACAACTTACGACCGCAAAATATCCCGTTTAACCACACAAACTTGAGGAAATTCGCCAACAGCAAGACATCAGCAGATCCCAGAAATAACAGAACGATATCCTACTGTTGTTTTGAAGCGACGATATATGAAATGAATTTCCACAAAACCGAACAATATTTTTTTTCTCGTTTCTGTAACACGATACTACAGTTGCCGTAGAGAAAATGAAAGTACTAGACGAAATATATATGTAAAAAAAAATATTCATTTACACTCTTCACTTCCGTTTTATTTGTACTCTCTTTTTATTTTTCTACTAGCCGCCTGCGGCGACCAGCTGGTCCGCCTTTTTACGCCATTAGCCTTTTTGCACCAGAGTTGCCGCCTTCGGCGGCTGCTTAGACAATTTAGCGACGGTATTAATCAATGTTTTTCTCTTTTTTCTCAATCTTATCATTCGCCTTTTTACACCGATGTTGCCGCCTTCGGCGGCTGCTTAAACAAATTTCGTGGCGGTATCAATCAATCTATATCTATGTATATCATTAGTAGTTTGAATAAAATATTTTCTAGATCTATCTCCAGTTCCGTCGTTTGGAATATTTTTAAAGGAGGGGGTACGACGTACTCTTCATGCAAATTTTGTCGAAAAATAACAAAAAGCACTTCCACTTTTATATGAAAGTATTGTTTTATCAAAGTCATGGTGTGTGTGGGGAGGGGGGCACTGACACCCCGTTGAAATTCCTTAAATGACGGGCATGCCTCTTTCTTGCTGTCCATCTGCTATATCGAACTCTATATTTGTCTATCTACCAATCTATACGATCTGCGCATATCTACCTCCTGACAGTATAATCTTTTTTTATTTATATAAGTATTAATTCGAAAACAAAAACATTTTTTGTCCACTCAGCCTCTATCTATCTCTGTATCTACCTAACCTAACCGCCAATTCGTAACAGAAACGAAGATCATGCAAAAAATCGCGGACTTTATTTATTTAATCAAAATAGCCCTCAAAAATAAAAGCTCTCTGTTCCCCGTAGTGTTGAAAAAGTAGCGCTTGCAAAAAAAAAAAAAAAAAGGTGAAGAGAAGGCAGCAAACGATTTCAGTTGGATCACGTGATGAGGTAAACTCGGAACTCAGCCGGCAAGTGAACAGCGCGTGTTGTGTTCTGCCATTAAAAAAATTGTAAAAAAAAAACTATTGCGTATTTTTCAAAACTTTTTTCTTCTGAAGGGGGCGGAATGTTTTTACTATTACCAACTAAAATATTAGAATTGAGGGTTCAATACTTGTCGCAGGATGGGTTTCGAAAAAAACTAAACCCAGAAAAAAATGTAAAATAAAGGTTTTTTCAAAAATCAATAAAAAATACAAAAATTGCTCTATCTTCAAAATTTTTTCTATCATCATATTTAAAACTAAATTTCCTACATTATAGTACAAAAAATATTTGTGTGGTGCGATTGGTTCGGGGTCTGTGAGGTAAAAAGTACTAAAAAGTGCAAAAAAACGCATAAAACATTAAATAACTTTTTTTCTAATAAAAATATCAAAAATCGAAGCCCGAGGTGCACTTTTTCAGCAAAAACTGCACCTGTATACCAAATTTCATCTTTCTAGGCCTTACCGTTTTCCTGGGATGCGCGCCACAAACACACACACACACACACACACAAACATCTTATTTTATTATATGTATAGATTCCACAGAAATGCATTTATTATGTATCTTGTGTAGATTTTTTTTTCCAGGTAACATAATATTGAACCGCACGAAAAAAAAAACAATTAAACATTCATTTTATATTAAAAAGACAATTTTGCTGGAAAAACAGGCAAAAAGTATTTTCCGAAACAGTTTTATACCACAATTTTTTCCGTCACAGAAAAACTGCCAAACCTTAGATTATGATTCGTCTTTGGAAATGTTGAATGAATAAGATAACCTTAATAATATATTTGAAGTTGCTAAGGCTGCAGTATATTCTGACACCATCACTTAGTCATTCAGTTTCTCTTTTACAAAATAAACTTTCAGTTGAAAAGAGTTAAATTCTCTTGGGTTTAAAAAAAAATAAAAGTTATCAATTCGTAGCTTTTCTTTCATAGCTCAATATTTTCACAAAACGAGCTGATTTGGAATTGCTTTTAGCTACCAAAACCAGTTCAACCCGTGAATGCTGAAAAGTGATATTTTTCTTTGTGATTTTATACTTCTTTGTATATCACGCCACAAAACGATTCGGAACGAATCCCTCTAAATCAGGTCGAAAGCCACTATCAAAACCCCGTTTTACTTAACAACCAGCAATATCGCCACTGCAAAAAATTGAGGGTAATTTCAACAACATTGTTATAGTAAATTGCTGGTAAACTCACATTTTTGTTTGTACAGACTACTAAATAGCCTATTTAATAATTAATGAAATAAAGTTTTAAATTACCATGTTTTTAAAATGAACAAAAAAGTATAAAATAATTTCTCTAGGATTCATGTAGATTTAAAGCCCTATACAGATTCTCAGGAGAAATTGTGATTGCGAATTATTGATAGCTACCAAAATACTTGTGAACTTCAAAAAGAAAAATATGGGATGCTTGTAACCAGGGCTCTGGAGTCGGAGTCAAAGAGTCGGAGTCGGGCTGATTTTGGGGTAAAAGAGACGGAGTCATTCAAAAACATGCCGACTCCGGTTTTTTTTTTTTTTTAATTTTCCCTGACTTTTCTTGCATTTTTTAAAAAAATGACTACCTATTAATTTGATTACATGCTACTAATAAGAAAATGCTTGTCATTGTAGCAACCAGCTGACTTGATTGTTTATCGAGCTTTCTGTAACAGCTACCTACGCCGTCTCCTAGTTTGCTCATTTTTTTAACTTTATTTAAGTCATAGCAACTGTCAGCAAACAGTTTTGTAGCCTAACATTTCCTAAGTAATCAATTTCAAATAAAAATAATATATATCTTACCTCGATTTCAGTTATAAAATAGTAAAAGGAATGTATGAATCGCTTGAGCAAGTCGGGAAACTTCTAAGGGTGCATGGTAAATTCAAATAAGTGTTGGTTTGGCCCGAAATCGCAAATCCAAAAGATCCGATGAAATATAAATGTTTTTTTTCTCTAAGACTTTATCTAAGAAAGCTTGGTTATCAGTAAAAAGTTCAAAATAAAATCAGTACATGATTTCTTGGTTACAACATTCAATTACTGTAGCTAATCCTAAAATCTTCTTATTAAGGTTAATTCTAAAGCTGCCAATAAAACTAAAATTAAAAACTGACCCAAGAAATGTAGCTATAGTAAAAGCTATTCGTACTAAGTTGTATACCGCCGCATTTTGGGTAAAATTTGCTCCAGACGTACATGTACCCGACCTCTCCCCGCAATATAGTTCAATATTTTCGTTGAAATTTTAAGATGAAATTTAAGATTTAGAGGGATATTGTTAGGGAATTTTTTCAGAATTAAAGTATTTCAATTTTTATAAACTCTGAGATGAAGTTGAGGTGGTACCCATCAGAAGTGTGTCATCCGAGAGGGTGGAGGACCGCCCCCCTGTCAAAAAAAGTTTTTGACAAAGCAAAAAAAAAAAAACCCTCAAGTTACAGCTTTTAAAAATTGAAAGCACAGGATTTGATAAACATCTGTTTGTTAAACATTTAAGGGGCGCAAATTAAGCCTATTTTATTTTATTTTTTAAAAATGAGATTTTTAAGTAATCTCACTTTAGAAATCGCAACTATTGAAAATAAATCGCACCAAATTGAATTTCTGACGTTATATACATCTTAGGTTTACAATAAAATACAACGCAAAAATTTCATAAAAAGGAATTAATATTTCAATCTCTGATTAGGAGTTTCCCCCCTTCCCATGAGGAAGGGGGATTTGCAAAAAAATAAATAAATAATAAAAAGTCGGAGTTGAAGTCGGAGTCGGACGTTTCAAAATCCAGGAATCGGAGTCGGCAAATTTTTCTTCTGACTCCGCAGCCCTGCTTTCAACAGACAATTACTGCATTTATAATTTAACCAACACTTTTATCGCTCTGCAAATAGTATGAGTAAACTGAGGTGTAAGTTTTTTCATTATAATTAACCTTTTTTTACACTAACAGTTATATGGTTCGCATGTAAAATATATATTTCCTTTTAAAGCTCACAACTATTTTGATAGCTATTAAAAACTCATAATCACAAAATTTCAAGACAATCTATGAAAAATTCTGAAACTGTGTCGGGCTTTAAATCTACATAAAGCTTAGAGAAACTATTTTATGCTATTTAGTTCATTTTAGAAATATGGTGCTTTAAAACTTTTTTATTTCATTAATTATTTTCTGCTTTTTAGCATTGGGCGTTTGAAATGTTCCATTCGATTTTACATACTTCGGTCAGACAATGACTGAGATGATTAAATTGACGATGACGGAGTTCGGTAAAATTATTCAGTCGATGAAACGATCTTAAACAATAAACTGCACCGTAAATGACATTGTAACCCTAAAAAGCATATAGCTTTATTTAAACTTCTATGTTCAATATCATTTCAATTCAAGTAGAATATTTCTTATGTGTTTATAATCTGTAGAATATTTCTAATGTACACATAGGTGACTACAAAAATATACCAGAATGAGCTAAGCGCTATGAAGGCTAATCACTGCCTTAATGGCCAACAGCCTACGTTTCTAGGTTATCGAATCACAGAAAAAAAAAATGATGGTACACAGCGGCATTTATGTTTTTGACTTCGTCAACTACATAAATTAGGCTAATACTAGAAACATAAATAACTTTTTTTATACTAGTAAACAACACTGAACCGGGTAGAAGCAAAGCTTACAGCAAAATAAGATTGGGAAGTTTTTACATCACACTTCTGTGACCATTTTTGCTGCACTTTTGACTGGCTATCAAAAACCGCTTGTTGATAACGTTTTATTATCAGTTAGGCTTTCTGATGACGATGAAGTCACGATCTAGCGAATTTTTACTACATCTAAAAATGGGGGAATGGCAATATTGGATTTGACCTTATTTGGCTAAACCACATAACATATACATTGATAACATGGACAGTTCGCGGCACCCCTCGCTTCTTCCTGCGACCCCCCAGGGTGTCGCGGCACCCAGTTTGAGATACCCTGTTCTATACAGTATTAGAAATGCTCAAAACCATGTGTTTTTGTAGAACAAAAAGGGGGGAGTTTTTAAACAGTTAGAAAGAAACTTTGCTTCTTTCAAGTTGTGCACAGCGTTCATTAAAATGATTTATTTTGTATCTCACTTACATTGTAGCTAAAAATTGCCTTAAATGGCAGAATAGCTATAGACCAGGCTAATGATTCAGTTTAAATGAGTTAAATAACTATTAGGGGAGACTGGGGATACATGATCCCCTAGCCAAAAATGTAAAAAAACCATTAAATAGAGATTTGAAACCTGAGAATTATGTTAAAGTTATACTTGTACATAAAATCACTTGACGTTAAATCCCGGTTATCACAAATTTGCCATTTCAACTGCGCTTGCTCACGGACTTTGCTTTTTAGGCTTTCTGTTTTAAGATTTCGTGTTGCTTGTTTATATTTAGGCTGTGCTAGAGTCCCAACAAATTAATGAATGCGATTAGAGTATTTTCACAGCAATTTCGGGATACATTTTATGAAACTATGGATATGAAAAACTGATAATATTTATAAAGAAAAGAGAAAAATTACACTTCAATATTTATTGGTTTGGAAATATTTATTTAACGTAAACGTAAAACACGTAATGTACATCAAAAATGATCGGAATATTACAAATATTCGTCTTTTGCGGATATTTTACGTTAGTCGTAAACAGCTTAGTATTATACATTTGTATTAAGTTGAGGGTTTGGCTTTGTATTGGAAGTGATGCTGTAGATCGAGTACGCTCTTCTGAGGTTAAAAATTTGGCACTCTAAAGGGCCTTTGTTTGATAGAAAAATCAGACTCCGAATCCATTAATAATTAAGACGCAAAACTCAATCTTTACCGAGGCGTAAAAACTAAATCAAAGAAAGCTTTGTAATTTCTAATTTTTATCTGTTCTTATCTCATATTAACAAATTTAAATGTTTTTCATTAGTTTGAGCAAGAGTTTCGAAATCAGCGAAGTCCGCGCGCAAGCGCAGTTGAAATGGCAAATTTGTGATAACCGGGATTTAACGTCAAGTCATAAAATCAGGCAACACCTTGTTTTTTTCAGCCATTTTGTTTTAGCTCAAGAAATGATTGTCGGAATATGTCAAGAAAAACTTTTTTTTTTCTTAGGAAAGCATTCTAAAGTTTACATTATCCAATATTGACAACTTTAAAACAATACTGAAGTGTAACGTTAAAGTATAGACAGTCTTTAATAATTGAGACATATTTTTAGCAAATTGCCACTGATTGTTAATAATATAACAAGTATGTTTGTAAAAAATCGCATATTTGGGATACTTGATCCCTTCGTTTAGAGGGATCAAATATCCATATGACAATATAAACACAATGAAAAAATATAACTATTGTTTACTTAGTTGACATTAACTTTAAGCATTCAAAAACTTATTAACATAATAAAATTTATCATAGTATGAGCGATAGATTTATATACTCACTGCAGTAAATATGCTAGACAATAAAAATGTCAGTTCGCACTTGTAACCCTCATAACACCTCAAACATCTAAACTTAGACTAACTTTACTGATGAGTTATGTTTTGATCAACCAAATGAGCTTTAGCAAGTTGAAATAGATGTCAAATCCTTGTTTGAACGAAAAAAAAAATTTTTCTATCGTTAGATTTACATCATAAAAGTTAGTTGTCCATTATGTAGACTCATTAGCCGATAGAAAGCTAATGGGTTTCTAGAGTTTAAAATAAGTTTTCTTTAAAGCGAAAAGGTAGCATGCTTAATCGATCTATTTGTTCTGAAAAATTGACAAAAGTGCAGTAAATGTGAATGAATGTGATAAGTTGCACACATCCTGATGGGTTGAGCTGAACTTTCAGAACTACAACAAACGAATTCGCATTTGACTTTTCAGGTTTTGAAAATATATGCTAGACTTTCTATTATTTTCTATAAGTATGCTGATACTTACATTTTTTATCCCTCTTTTTTAAAATTAATTCAATTGATAAAACTCTTAATTTTACTATTGCAAGACAAGAAAGAAATAATTTGATTTTTGTGCTTGCCGTCATTTTTCTTTCTTTCTTTTTTTTTCTTTTTTTTTGTTTGTTGTAATTTGAGTTTCAATACGCTACTTTAAAAAAAAAATGTTAGTTTCATTTATGAAATATATTGTTCACAACTGTATTGGAGAATAAATTACTGATCAAAAGCATTCTAAGTTCATTTGTGTGCATTTTTTTTTTACTTATGTCCTAGTGAAATTTAAAACAAAGTTATTTTGTGTTAACTTTAGTACAATTTAAAAAAAATTAGAACTAGTGTTATTTTTTAAAAACATTATGCAGGAAACTGAAATTCATAAATAAAGCTGATCTAACGAAAAGTTTATGTATTTTCTCAGTGGGATCCAGTATTCCCCATGAAGGGATCATGTATCCCTTGATGTGGGGATACATGATCCCTTTATAAAGTTATTGAAAAAAATTATTTTACCAAAACTATCTGTTTAATTTCAACTAAAAAAAAAATACTGCCAGATGGAAAAAAATTTTCTTTCTTCGTGCTTTTTTTTGGGGGGAAAAAAAAAAAAAAAAAAAAAAAACAGATAATTCGCAGCTGAGAAAAAAAAATGTAAAACTAAAGTGGGGATCAAGTATCCCCAGTCTCCCCTATTTCTTAATTTTTTTCATTATATAATACCTTAGGGGTATTTTTTCCGTTTAATATCAAAAAATAGAATAAAGTAATTAAAATATGGGGAAGTTTGGAACAGAGAATATGTTACTTCAAGTTGCTGTGAATGACCGTACCTGCTTTCTTATAATAACAATCATAATAAAAAAAAAGCAGTAAATCTGTAAAATTTCCGTTTACTTTGTTAGATTAGCCGCGATTACTGTAATTTATTTTTTGCTACAGTTTAGATTTATTTCATTTGCAGAAATTACTGAAAAGTTTATGAATTCAATTAATCGGGTCAGAAAATTGCAATTTCGCGAAGTTTTTTCGTGGCAATTTTCAATAGACGTTCATAGCGGAAAATATTTTTAATTTGTTTTGTAGAGGTACTCCTTTCATTCTAAATTATACACTGCGTGTGGGTGAAAAATTATGCCCCGAATTAATACATTCGAATATTTTGGTACCAAATATTCAAACTGGTGATTTTATTATTTCATTAAAACATTTTTCAGAAACGAATTATTTCCTCCTTTAATCAGAATCAAATCAGTTTCAAATACAGTAGCATAACTAGTGGGTGGCAGAAGTGGCTCTCGCCAGGGGCGCAGCAGCCAGGGGGCGGCGTTTCAACTGATTTTAAAAAAAATAAGAATTTTTTTTTTTTTTGGGGGTTTTTTTATCATAAAATTTGAAAAAATGCTTTAAAAAATGAAAAAAAAAAAAAAAAAAACGCTAGAGACACATACGTAACATCTACTGAGAAAGAACAATGGGCATCATTGAAAACAATTCTAAAAAAGAAAATAAGAAAAAGAATTACAATGCTGCCTTTTCTATTTGTCGAATCAACTAATCAAAATGTTCCAAAAAAAAAAAAAAAAATTTTTTTTTTGGTGGTTACAATGATCTCCGGTGACTTTAAATGCGGGCGACCCTGGGGGGGGGGGGGGCGCAATTTTTTTTACTTTGCAGGGCGCTAGATCCCATAGTTACGCTTCTGTTCAAACACCCAGGTTCTATGCACTCTTAATCTTTTAACTGACATGCGTGAAATAGTTTCGATTGCCGCAAAACCTCCAAATTGTCACACCCGAGTATTAATAAGTTTTTTTTTTTCGGGTGTGCATCGTATTGTTATACCCGCATGTATATCGGGAGTAGTTTATTTCGGTTTCATTTCCTTGTCAAACACGAATATGTCCCAGTAAAGGAAAATTTGCGTACAACACTTTGCTAATGGTTTCAAAGGGTAGATGTTTATGTTCAGAAAACGTGGCATTTTATTTCTACTTGTTGATTTTTGTTTCGAAATATTTTTAGAAAATAATTAAATAATGCCTACATTTTTTAGTTTTTCTCTACTAATAATTGAAAGTCTCTCTGTCTGGATCTCTGTGCCGCGCATAGCACCTAGACCGTTCGGCCGATTTTCATAAAATTTGGCACAAAATTAGTTTTTAGCATGGGGGTGTGCACCTCGAAGAGATTTTTCGAAAATTCGATTTTTTTATATTTCTATTCCAATTTTAAGAACATTTTACCGAGCAAATTATGATAACGTGGAACATAGGCGAGTAAATGAACATAGCAAATTGGCGAGAAATTCATCACACAATTTTTCGTAAATATATTGGGTTGTTCGGAAAGTAATTTCGTTTTTTCCCGTCAGAGGACTTAATTACGTTTTTTCGAAACCAACTTCACACTTAAGCCGCATAACCATTATATGTCTTGAGAGCTGATATTGCAAGGCTTGTGTGTGAAAAAGTTCTATTAATTCTACGCAGTAGATTTTGGTTGGTGCCCTTTTAAATATGGAGAGCAATAAGCAGCATTTTCGTCATATTTTACTTTTTTACTTCAGAAAAGGTAAAAATGCTGTCCAAGCGAGAAAAAAATTGACGGATGTGTATGGAGAAGGCGTGTTAACAGTACGCCAGTGCCAGAACTGGTTTGCGAAATTTCGATCCGGCAATTTTGATGTCGAAGATGCACCACGGTCTGGAAGGCCGGTCGAAGCTGACAAAGATGCGATAAAGGCATTAGTTGATGCAAATCGGCAAATAACCACACGAGAGATCGGTGAGAGATTAAATTTGTCGAATTCGACTGTTTATGGCCATTTGAAAGGCATGGGCTTAACCTCGAAGCGTTGACGCGTGTGATTCGCTCCTCAAACGTCAAGAAAATGATCCATTTTTGAAGCGGATTATTACTGGGGACGAAAAATGGGTTGTATACAACAATGTTAAACGCAAGAGGTCATGGAGCAGAAAAGATGAACCGGCTCAAAGCGTGTCAAAAGCCAACATTCACCAAAAAAAGGTGATGCTCTCCGTTTGGTGGGATGTCAAAGGAATCGTTTTTTTTTTGAGCTTTTGCCGGACAATACAACGATTAATTCAGAAGTCTATTGTCATCTGCTGGACAAATTGAATGATTCACTTAAAGAGAAGAGGCCCGAATTAATCAACAGGAAGGGTGTAGTGTTCCACCAGGATAATGCGAGACCTCACACAAGTTTGGTCACTCGCCAAAAACTTTTACAGCTTGAATGGGACGTACTGCAACATCCACCATATTCTCCACATCTGGCGCCTTCCGACTACTATTTGTTCCGGTCCCTGCAAAATTTTTTGGATGGCAAAACCTTTACCTCAAATGAAGATGTCAAAAACCACCTGAACCAGTTTTTTGCCAGCAAGGACCAAAATTTTTATGAGAGGGGAATTATGTTACTGCCAGAAAGATGGCAAAAGGTGTTGGACCAGAATGGCCAATATATAATTTAATAAAATATTTATTCATTATACGAAAACTGTCTTTCATTTTCCCCAAAAAAAACGAAATGACTTTCCGAACAACCCAATACAAGCTAACCAAATGACCTTTTAATTTTCTACTACGGGCAAAGCCGTGCGGGTACCGCTAGTAGTGAAATAAAGCAGCACTAGCAGCGAACTTTACCGCTGTCATGCCGAGTGGCAGCAGCCTCAAGCGAATATGCAGTGGCCATAAAACCTTGAAAATTTTATGCATGAAAACCAAAACATCAATTTTCAATTACTAATAATCAATTTTCTTTTGACTAAGATTTGAGATTTGCAATTAAAAAAACAACGACTATTTGTGTTCCCAAATCATCAAAATAACTTGACAGTTTAGATACGCCCCATCTTGTAAAGATCCTTTTACCAGTATCTTCAACTCAACTATCTTCTAGCTAATGAATCGTGAATTCATTAGAAAGCGAACTGATATTTCTGGTCTTCTGGTGGTAGAATAGGTAAAAAATGGGACGTGGCTTAAGAAAGTGCGAGTCCTGAATGTTTGAAACTAATTTCGTACTGATTAATGGAAGGAATCATTGCTAATCAAAAAGGTTGTTGATTGATAACATAACATTCTGAGATCTCTGAAAAATGCTTTAATAACATCAGAAATTCATAGATTTCAATAATCAACACAAAACCATTCAAGTGTAGTTATTAATTTGGGACGGGAGGAATAATTTTTTATCCGATTTCAAAAGAAGGTAATTATTTTTTCATACCGTATGGGTTCGATGAACTGTATAAGTTCTCACTAACTGAACATATTTGGATTAATATAAGTTTTTTTTTACAGTTTTTTTATTTTTTAAATCGTAGGTTCAACTAACAAGTAACCCTACCCAAGTATGAATCACCGATTTGAATAAAACTTTGCACATCTATAGAACACTTAAGAATATTGAACACATATTTTTTACTTTCTTCTATGTCTAATATATAGAAGAAAGTATTGGATTGTGCAAATTTTCGAATTTCGAATTTTTACGGATTCGAACGTTTTGAGGTGTGCTGAGTCCATTTCTACCGTTTTTGGAAAATGTCTGTCTGTCTGTGCATGTGTGTGTGTCCGTGCGTGTGTCACGTATGTGTGTGACCAGTTTTTTGTAGCCGCTCTACAGCAAAAACTACCTCATAAAATCGAACAAATTTGGTACACAATTGTGCGCTTATGTGAATTTATGTCCATTGGTTTTTGACGCGAATACCTCCAAGGGGGTGGAGCCATGGGACGTTTCTTGAGTTAAGCGAGCCTGCTATTCCCAGAAAAGTAACTGGCGGAATCAAATAAAATTTGGTCCATATGTTTCTCCTAACAGGTACAAATGCTGATTCAACTTTTTGTGTCAATATCTCTTGATTCTATTTTGGTGTTAACAGTTGAAAAGGGGGTGGCGTAATCGAACGTTCTTTTTTTTTCTATTGTGAGTGCCATATCTGAAGAAGTAAAGCTACGTTCTCGATGAAATTTGGAATTAATGTGAATTCATACGTAAACAACAGTTGGTTCAATTTTGGCACCAATCGCTCCATGAGGGGCTGAGATATATATATATATATATATATATATATATATATATATATATATATATATATATATATATATATATATATATATATATATATATGGTGTGAATAAAAATAGCTTTATAATTGCAACAATAAGAAACATAAATCGTAATAGCTGCGTATTTCGCATGATTTTAAAAGTTGGGAAATCAACAGAAAACCGCGATGATTTGAAGTTTTTAACTGTTGCCATCTTGTGTTTGTTAACAAATAAATATTTGTAATTATTTTAAGCTAGGCTTTTAAAATAATTTTCAATTTTCATTCTTTGCTTTGTTTTTGAGATAAATCGGGAATTGGGATAGTCGTCAAGCTTTGGAGCGTTTAATTTTTTTTTTTTTTTTTGGGAATATTGCTTCCTTGTCAAACATAGAGAAGGTTCAGAATTATAAGACAGATATAGAAGAAAGTTTCGTGATTACCACAACATACTTGATTGTAAGAGGAAGTAAACACAAAACCCCAGGTGCAAACCACCGGGGCTCGAAGTAATTTTGTACCAAATTTCAAGGTTGTAGGTGGTATGGGGTCCCCTGGAGGCAGCCCCGCCACAGACTTCTTTCCAGAATTTCTTTAAGAACCGTTACTTTTATATACTACTAGCAAAAATACCCGGCGTTGCCTGGGTCAGTAATGATTGTGAGAAACAATCGCTACTTTCATTCGCTTTCTGTTTTAACTGAAAGAACTGAAAACACCCCGATTTGATGTGATTCACCCATAAAAGTAAAATAGCAATAAGTATAAAGACCGAAATAGTATTCAGTTAGAAACGAAAGCACGACATTTATGCAAACAAATTTGACGAATTTCCAAAACATGAAATTTCACTTGTTTAGAAAGATTTATCAGTTGTTATTATTATTATTATTTGATTTATTTATTTATTTTATTTTTTGACTATAGTGGGTTCTTGGTGCGATCTAAAATGTTACCAAATTTGCGGAAATTGTTTTGGGATACCTTAGATAATGCTCCCCCTCTCCACTTTGTAAAACTGTCTGTTACTAATTTTCGTCAAAGAGATATTGTCGCCAAATTAAGAGATATTTTTGGTGATCAAAAAATGATGCTAAATATTTTCTTCCGAAATAAGTAGCAAAACTTGACCGGTGTATGAAATTGTGAACAAATATAAACTAATGGAAGTTTTTGTGCTGTTTATAGACTTGCCTAATTTAATTAGCGGATTATTTTACATTGTAAAAAAATTTTTAAAGATTATTTTAATTGCGATATTTTGGTTATATGGTGAAATAAAAGCAGAGAAACATTATTACGTAGTCTTTGACTGCAAAAACAGCGCCATTTGAAAATATTGCCTTCCGTTATATTTGAATCGTTATGTTTAATTATTACTATGCTCTTATTTCTATGAAATTAATATATACATATATTTAGTAATTGATTTCTAATTGTATGTTTGATGCAAAAACTCGTTTGTAAGTGTAAGTAATAAACTTACACTTATTTTGAAAAGACTCTTTCTCTCAGAATAGGAAAAAACAGATTTCTCTGCCTATATGTTAAAACCCAATTGGTAAAAATATTTTTATGGGTATAACTTTGATATACCTCCCAAAACTTACGCGCCAAATCTGACACTCCCTACGGACTTTTTAGGGTTGCTGTTTCTTATTTTGGTGTCGCCAATTTAGGTTTTTTCAGCTTTTAGGTTTTTGCTGTTGCCAAATTTAGTATTTTCTTGTATTTTGTACAATTTTTTGAGGTTTTTTTTTTAAGTTTTGCGGCAACAATTTTTGGATTTCATATATGTTTTAGCGCCATTTCATTCATTCGTCATTTCTTTGTGAAGTGATCAAGCAGATTTGTGACTTGTTGTATTTTGTTGCAAATGTGGTTGTATTTTCCAATTATATTTTTTTTCTATTAATTATTTTTTGTCTTTTAACTTTTAATATGCCTACTGTTTATAGTGTTGTTGAAGAGTTTCAGGGAATTTTGAGTCGGAAAATTGGTAGTTGTTCTTCATTTTCGTCTTATAGGCCGACAGTTGGAAGGCCAGGTATTGTTAGTTGTTTATTTTTGCATCACTTGGCTCAGGATATGCAGATGTTAATTGATTTTTTGATGGAGATTGGATTATTGAAGGATGTAGTGTGTAAGAAATGTGGGTTTGGTATGAAACAGAAGTTGAAGGCGCCAAAAACAGGTATTTTGCTTGGCGAGAAAAAAAAAAGTCGCCAAATTTCCGATTTGGGGGAGTATATCAAAGTAGTTCCTTTTTATGATTGAGAAAAACGGATGTCATACTTAAAATCAGCGCATCCAGTAGAATAAAAATCACTCAATACCGTATAATCACTTTTTCAAGACCCGAATTTTGCAGGCCTGTGTAATTTTTGACAATCAACACTTTCTATTTTCGCAACTGTTGCCAAAATCAATTGTCTATTTACTTCGTTATCGATTATTGGCATAGATGAGGATAAAAATCCTAAGAAAGCAATAAATGTCATGCTTGCTCCATAGAAGCCTTGATTCAAAATTTTCATTATGATTACTGTTAATATTGCTGTTGTAAGGCAGAAAATTTTCGTAACAATGGGTTTTATATTTATTCATTTAATGGGAAAATTACATAAAATTTGCTTTTTTCCCATCATAACTTTTTTAAATTGAGTTTTTTAGAAATAAATTATAGCCTATGTTGCTTCTGATAATGTAGCTATCTATGCTGAAAAATTTGTTACTATCGGTCCAGTAGTTCTGAAGCTTACCCCGGACATACATACACACAGAAGTAGCGATTTATGTATACAGATAAAGAGATAGTTAATAATAGTAACTATTTTTATTGATTTATCAAATAAAAAACCTCAGAGGGTAGCAAAATTTTTTTCGAAAGCTTTGCCTAATAAAAACGACATTGCATTTACTCAGGTGTTTTTAATAGTAGTTTTATTAGTTACGTTTCAGATCACCTCTTACAGCAGTGAAATGAAACAAGTGATTGTTTGACTCAAAGTAAAATTACTATATTAACCACCAATAATGCGAGTAACTAAAATTAAAAAATAAAAATAAAAAAAAACCGACTGGGTCGCAAATGTAGAATCGAGGAAAAATTGAAAATCCCTTTAAAAGCCTTATACTATTAAAAATCAATTACAAGTATTTTATTTTTTTACAAATAGAAACTGGCAACAGATAAAAATTTTTAATCATTGCTTTTTTAATTTCCTAGTCGGCCATAGGGTAAAGAAATTTACTGTTTGACCACGGATTGTATGTAATCTGGCAATATGCCAAGTAAAGACGATTCCATGTGAATGAATCTAGCAGGGAAGATGGGAAAATAGCGATGGGATATATTGATACACGCGTTTTATAACGTCCCTAGTGCCTTATTCATTTATTGCATTCTCAGAAATAAAGTAAGGGGAAACAAAGATAGTTACCATGGAAACAACAAAAATAAAATAAAATATTTTCATTCCGTTCAGGAACGTAAAAGCAAAATGGTAAGCTCAAAACTTTGTTGTGAATAAATAAATCAATTAACTTTTGCCGTGAGAATAGAGATCGAATATACTTTAGTTTTAAAAATTGTTGCTGCGAGCAAATTTTCATTTTTACAAAACTAAGGCTAAATAATAGAGATGCAAAAGTGCACATTTGAAACAAACCAATGAACACCCCTATAAACTAATAGATACGTCCATTTCCACCTATAAACCGGATATTAGTCTTTCCATGTAATCGATGGTCAAACTGTACATAGAGTAAAGTAATTTTTTACTCTATGTGATCAGCCGACAGTGATATCGGTTACTAATCGCTGAATAAAGGCTTAGTCGTATTTAAAATCTTCTTTAAGAAGCGTTATAATTCGAATTCTATATAACATGGAAGTTCTGAAAACATTCTATCAGACGCAGAAAAAAATACTCTTTATTTTGGTACTAATGCCCAAAATTTTTAATTATATTTTCAGTACAAAAATCGCTAAAAATCTTTTAGAGGTTTTCAATAAACATCTTCGTTGATAAATGTCATCTGTTTTTTTCTTTTTTTTTTTTCAAAATCGGTTCATCCGCTTAGACGGATGGTCCATCCATGTCACAGACAGATAGATACACAGACACGTTAACTTATAACCCCCTTCCTTTGTGTGTCGGGGGATAATCAGGGTCGAATTTAGCTTCATGCCGCCCCTAGGCAGATTTGAAATCTGCCGCCCCCCTCCACTAACGTGATTTATCCAAGGTCAATTTAAACATTGAAAAGCACTTCTTTTCAGGAGGCTTTAATTTTCACGAGCTCGTCGTAATAGAGAAAATTTAAGACCCATGATATATTTCAAATTTATTTATTGTAATAACATTTTGATTCTGTTAATAGTAAATTCACAAAATATTCGAAACGCGAAATCACCGATAGCTTTATTTTCGTGAAAATATGTACAGTCGAACCTCCATATATCGAACTTCCACATATCGAAAATTTCTATATATCGAATTCCCAGCAAATTTCTATGTTCATTACGTAGAAAAATTGTTTCTATATATCGAAAAAATCACTATACATCGATTTTTTTTTCGAGACATTCGTCGATTTTTTTTTTCCCACTTTAGACTGTTTTGTCTCATGAAAAATGAAGGTTAGGGGAGAAAGTTATGTTCACAAAAGATTGGTACGAAACTCATAAGGAATCTGGGGTTGACGGGTGCGTAGATAGGTCGTTGTTTCGTTCTGGAGTTCTTAAATTCCCTCAAGTTTATTTCAAACTAGTATCATTGTAAAATCAGTTTCAAGTTCTCCCTTTTGCCTGTTGATTATCATTCCTACTAGTCTTTTTAGCTGCAGTAAAAATCATTCAAGTTAAGTAGATTTTTTACTTTTCTTTCGATTACATTGACAAAACGAAAATCCCCTAATGTTGCGGATCAAGTTGAATTGAAGAAAAATGAAGATGTATGAAGGTCCAAAAATGTAATTTCTGTTATTTTTTTAATTACTAACTTTTATTTAATCCGATGCTTGTATCAATTATAAATTGGGTTTCATACACGTAAATGAGCTTTAATTTTAATGTTTTAGGAGACGTTTAGGATAAAATAAGTTCGTTTCTATATATCTAAATTTCTGTTTCGAATTTTTTTCCCGACAATTTGCTCCTTTGATATATGGAGGTCCGACTGTATATGTTGCGAGGTCCAATTGGCCGCGAACATGAGAACATATGAATAACACTTGAGTATAAAATAAGATTCTTTTATTTACAATTTAAAAACATAGACGTCGTACATCCTGCCACCAGCAGGCATGCAAGTGGGAGACAGAATCTAGCAAATAAGCGACTCGCTTATAAATAAATGCTTTAGCTGTTGTCACGCACTCGGTGGCTAAACTGTTCAGTATAAAGTAAAATTACTTGCAAATTCAACTAAATATGCAAAAATAATAAGTCCTCCACATATATGTATGTACTCTTTATACTTCTTATAGTCATGTCGTGCATGCACCCCATGTTTTTCTTTTTAAATATTGCAAGTATTATGATTGCTATTAAAATTCGCAATCAAACTTTTCAGGCAATCTGTAGGGCATGTTAAATCTCTACGGGGCTTTAAATCTGCACAAGAGGTTTACAGAGTTTTTTTTTTTTTTTCAATTCTTTTTAGTTCGTTTTCAAAACGTGATGAATTCAAACACTATTTATTACAATTATATTCTGCCTTTTAGTATTTGTGTGACTGAAATTTTGCATTCGATTTTAAACACTTTCATAAGGCATTGACAATGGCATTTAAATTGGCAAAAACAGAATTTAGTTCATTTTCCGTTTACAATGTAACCGAGCAAAATTAACTGAGCAGGAAAAAAACACTGTAATTTCGAAACCATTCGGTTTACTTCCTCCCTTTTTTTCAATATTCAAATGCGTATATTAAAACTAATAAATTGTGCATTTTAAAGTTTCACCTGTAGTATATAAACGATACATATTAAAAAATTAAAAAACATTTTGATTCGTTCTACAAATAAACGGACAAAACAGTTTTAAGCTTTTTCAAACGGAGTAGGCTTTAACTAACTTACCAAATTACTTTTCAATTCTTAAAACTTTCAAGCAATGTTTCGTGATTAACACTCCTAAGGGTAGAAGGAATAAAATACTGTTTTTAAAAATGCAGAAGGTGATAATGGTCAGTCAGCCCTTGCAGTTGCCTTCCAGTGCTGCACATCAGGCTGCACATAGTCTTTTTTTTTTTTCAGAGAAACTAGATATAATGTCTGTTTTACCTGAGGTTAAGGACCTTCTTTGAGTTAAGGGAAAGAAATTCTTGGAAGGTATAGAATAGACCAAAGTGTATGTTTTCTATAGGGGATGTACTCCGTCCCTGCCGCAAGCTAGAAATGAAACTGATTGCCCATTACCGGAAGTCTGACACACCGCATTTTCTATGGTTTCGACAATTACGGTCAAGTCCGCTGACAAGTTAAGAGCAGTTACGTTGCTGTTTTGGGGAAAAATTAAAAAAGAACTGATGTTTTATTTTCAAGAATAATAATTTAAAAAATTAGATTGAAGCAAAATTTGCCGCCCCTAAAAAATTTACCGCCCTAGGCAGCTGCCTACTCTGCCTATTGGGAAATTAGGCTCAGGGCTCTGGGGTTAATAAATGACCTTGAAGAAAAGTACAGCAAAATACATTTCTAAATCCCATCCTTCAACAAATTGTTATTCATTTCTTGAAAACTAATACCCCGTATGTTTCTCAAATTAAACGGGCCAATGGCAATGTTTGTTTTCCTAATTATCTCTGAACTTTTGATACGTTGTATTTATGGCCTGAGATTTTTTTTTTTTTTTTTCCAAGTGTAATACGTGCAGTTTCAAAACATTCTAACTTATCAGCGTACTCGATCGCTAAAACTGACCAAGGAAGTGATATCGCCTGGCACAAGTGCTCCTAGCGGGAACAGAAATAACAATCAACTCCGTGTTTCTAAAACATTCTTTTCACGAATAAACATCGCCCAAAATCGCCGCGCTTAAAGATAATTGTTTTTTCGTTCTCTGACGAGATGGCGGGAAGCCCTTGAAGAGAAGGTGTTGGCGGGCATTGACTTTGACGAAAGCAGACGACGAAGGAAAGATTGGATCTGGGTGTTCCGACCCGAATACAACACGCACGATTTGAGCACGCGAGTTGGTTATCGAATGAAGAGGCGGTGTTTTTAATTTTGTTCTACAGTTATTTTAAGAACAACATTGAATGAATTTAACTTCGATATTATGAATTTGTAGAAATTTAATGAAGTTTTCAAATAAAGAGAGAAAAAAAAAGTTGCTTTGACAAATTCAACGCTTTGCAAATTCTTCATCAACAGATCAAACGCGTATTAAAGGTGGTCGTCTTGTAGAAAAATATTAGAATAATTCTTTCCGTTTGTAGGTGGGGCGTGGTTTATGAATATGACACTTGAAGAAAAGAACTTCTGCAGCAAGTTTCGTAAAATCAGCAAGTGTTTAAAAGACCAAGACAGACAATCACAGTCAAACGAGAAGAAACAAGGGAGGGCGCCGAATTCGGGACCTACAGTCGGGGGAGATAGCCTCGCAGACAAAAAAAACAGGCAAGTAGACAGCAAATAGATGCTCACAGACTTCAATAATGAATGACTTGAAATTAAATGCATTTTGATTCGAATCAAGTAACTAACATTAAGTTTTCAAATGAATGAGATTCATGTTCAATAATTTTGTTTTGAATTTTATTCTTCTTTAATTTAAGTCTTGAACGCAGAATAGGGAAATTTTCGATTTTTCAATTTTATTTTTATATGATAGAGTAACATGTATGAACATCATAGGTGAAAAAAATTTTGCGATACGATAAGTAGTTTTTTTTAAAATTAATTTTTAAAGTTCAAGCTCTTGTGACGTCAAATGGCATAGGAAGTGACGTCATACCCTCTTCCGATAGAGGAGAAGCCGTAGGTCACGCATTCGACTTCGAAGACGAAACGTAGAAGGCTTATCTCCTCGCATAACTCCTCGCGTTTCTGGAACATTAAACCTCTCATCCTCTCGGAAATATTCGAATATCTCATTGGTGTTACTCGAGGAAGATTATTTAGATTGTGCTTTAACGAATCCGGCCTCCATAGTGTGTTCAAAAGGATTATTGAATTTCTAAAAAATAAAAATATCAGCGCGCTCAAAATGTCTCTAGCGAAAACAAGGGATCTTCGGCGGAAATCTGTGCATTCGCGCCCTCTGACGTAAGCTCGTGACGTTTCAGAAGAGAGCACTTTTGCGCGTGGATTTTTAAAAATTCATTAAAAATCAATCACGGTGTTTTAAAATTCGGCGATGGTGAATTTTTTAGTTTTGAGAGTCAATTAACAATATCCAATAGCCAAAATATGAACATCTAATAGGTTGCAACTTTCCTATTTAGCATTTCAGGAAAAAAATATAGTAAAGGGTCGTCGTTATCAAAAAAGTTACATATTGCTTCCTTCAAACCAGTCACACCCGACGAGAGGTCATATTATATCACCCAAATCAGAATCTAGGGGCTCGGTTCGAATCGGATTAATGTAAATTTTATTAGTTTTTTTGGAGGGGGGGGGGGCAGGTGACCAAACTGACATGAGACTCACCCTGGCTCTCGGCGGCCCTAAACTCAATGCACACCATGTCACGTTAATTTCATTATTAACTTTTAACCATTGAGTAACTACGCATGAAACTATCAGATTCAGTCCATTTTTTCTGACTTTTCCATAATAGCCTATATACTTTTTTAAAAGACTTCTCTTTACAATTTTGAACATGAATATTATAGGGCTAGAAGTCGCAAAATAAAAATTTTAAGGCATTTTCAAAAAAACATGCATTCTATGTAACCTTAAAAGATTTTTTTTTAATCAACATAATAAAGCTTGAAATTGTGAAGTAAAGAGCAAGATGATGCATTTATTGAACATATTTTTTCTTTAATCATATTTTTAATATATTTTTTTAATCAGTGCTAGATTTAGCTTGTTGAAAAACTATCAGCATTCTTTCTTTTTTCTTTGTAAATGCAAAGCATAATAAAACGAAAAAAGGAATTTTTTTAACGGTTTTTTTTTTTTTTTCCAATTTTTCATGATTAAAAGTATTCTAATTTATATTCAGTACTCGTTTAAGGGTATTTAAATAGTTTGTAGATGTTTTCAAAAATTTTAAACATCTAAATCCTTTAGAATGCTATATTTCATTTATTACGAGAACTTAAAAATAAATTATATCGTAACGAAATTAGTTTTTTTCAAAGGCGGTTCTTAACTGTTAAATAACAAATAACTGAAAAAAACTGAAAAGAATAGTTTTGATGATTCAGCAGTAAGGAAAGTTATATTAAAACTTGGCGGCATAAGGAAGACTTATTTATTTATTTATTTTTTTTTTTTTATAATCATTAGAAAAAATAAATCTCATGAGAAAAAGTTGACTATTTTTTTTTCTGTAGATGCTGAATAGAAAGTATTATAGTACTAGTAAGAATCAATTCTTACGTGGCATCATTGTTGTTAGTATATTTTACTACAAATTATGCATATCGCAAATCGTCTTTGTATCATTATTATTTACATATATTTTACATTTCAATTGTATTTGATATAAGTTGTTTATTTTATTTAAATTTGATTGTTTAATTCAAAAACATAAACGTTACGTTAATAATAAGAACATGTTTTTATTTGTTAACTTCTATTAGCCAAATGTATAACTTTTATTTTTGTTACTAATTATTTTATACAGCTCTTTTTTTCTCTTTTCTGAATATTTTAGGGTAGACCGCTACACGTTTACGCGGTTTTTCTTTTCAGTGAATTTTCTAAAATTTAAGTTTTAACTTGGGAAATTTTAGACACTGCGGTTTTATGAAGCAGTTAATAGAGTAAAAATTGGTGTACTCAGTTGTTGCTAAGTTTGTGTTTTTAACCATTTAAAAAGATTATTTTTGAGTCCAAGTCGGTTGCGTAAACTTGCCCCGGAGCCTGGGCACGTTTCCGCATATGTATTTTGATGACACCTAACGTGGTTCTGTTAATGTTTTGAACATAATGTCTTACCATCTTTAAAATAAAGCAAATTTATTACAAACTGAATAGCGTATAAAATAAAAGCAGAACGGGCAGCACTATATGGTTGTAGGCTACAAGATACGAATTTGTAACTCAATTAAAAAATAAATGGTGATTTTCAAAACTAAATAGTCTGCAAATACTAAAGTTTTGAGACAGTTCGGAGCGAAAAAAGCGTCAGGGCACGTTTAGAAGTAAGACACCGTAAAAACGTGCGTAAAGATGCTAAGACGTCAACGCGAAAACTTGCCCCGTCGCCAAGTTTGGATTTATTTTTAACGTGCAAAAAAATTTAATAACATTTCAGTTCACACAAATACAACTCTCAAAAAAGGATAAAATTCTGCTAATTTTTATATATTTGTTCTTTCTTAACTAAGTTTTATGTATTCACAATAAGCTTCAAAACGTTCAACTCAAAATTGACTCGACTTGGTAGAAAACAGATTGTTCTTTCTGCATGCTAGACCGAAGCTTGACTGATGCTCAAAACTTGAGAGGATATTTGCTAGGGAGCAGCATCAATATGTTATGACCGTTGGCTCTCCAGTAATAATCCGTTTTGAAAAAAGGGCACTGCGTAAACATGCCCCAATCTACCTTAATGTTTAAAGAAACCTTTTACGGTTTCAGTTTCAGAGCTCAAAATTGGTAAATGTTTAGCAAAGAGTAGTAGTATCTTTTCATTATGCACTATCTGTACGGAGAGAAGAAGTCATTTATTTTTTATTTATTTATTTATTTATTTGTATTTTATGGAAGTTAAAAAATTAATATCAGAAACGGCGATTGGGACTGAAAAGGGGGACGGGCGAAAGTAAATAAACAAGAATAATTAATAAATAAATTTAAAAAAAAACTTTAATAAAACGACAACTAAAAGCTATAGGATTTTTAGCGGCAGCAAAAGAATAAAAAAAAAGAGAGAGAGAGAGGTACAAAAATTTTTGCTAGGGCTGGTTTTGAGAGCCCTAGCAAAGAGGAGAGCGATAATTGATGTTAGCAGATGAGAGATAATTGATGTAAATGTAGTAATTTAACTTTTTATTAAGATTTCGATGAATTTTAATCATCAAAATCTTAATGATGATTAAAATTCGATAAAGATTTGACCATCATTAAGATTATGATGTAAACAATAACTTTCCCCCAAAGTAATATTTAGACATGAATTAGAATTACATTATTTACCCCAAAATATTTTGAGATGTCACAAACAGTTGGTAATAATTTCATTCAACAAGTATGGCTTGTTTAAGTAAAATGATTGATTTACTAAAATCTAAACAATGAATACATAAACTAAAAGTTACTGCTTGTATTAAATGATGTTTCGTAAACAGATATACACAGTAAAACAAGTAATTATGTTCTGAAAATTTCGTGCTTTATGCATTTTTTCAGAATTTCTAGCTTTGGTTACTAAATTGGAAAATATAATAAAAAAATTAACCAAAAAAACTTCCCCCCTTGCCCCCCCCTCCCCGAATCGCCGCCACTGATTAATATCAAAATAATTGAGTCAATTTGCTACAATTTTAGAAGTAAAATGTATGACATTTCACATTTTTTTAGTTTTAGAAGAGAACGTTATAAATATTATTACTATTTATACAATTTGTTGGGAGTTTAGATGAGAAAATCATTTTTTCTCGTATAATACTTTTATTTGAACTGTGATGAAAATTATGTTTCTATAAATACTGATTTTGTAGACAAAACTTTTCACATATCTAGTAAAAATTAAAATATATGTTTTGAGTAGTTAAAAAATGATGCATTGGATTAAAGTATTACTCACCCGAAATTTCTCAATAAATAAATAAATAAAATAATTAATAATTATCTTTTCACTATCCGAAAATTTCAGAGTATAAATTTTGAATATTTCAAAAGAAATGAGAATTTTTCAATTGAAAAACTCAATTATATCTCTACGAAGTTCTCTCTGAAAAGCAATAGTTCATTCTTATAAAGTTATTAGACGCTACATTGATGCCATACGCCGATAGTTATTTCACTAAATCTTATTTTCAAGGATCTATCGTTCTTTTCTTTCCAAATAATACTATTCCATACTATTTCCCTTTTAGTTTCGTGTTCATTTTTATGAATAAAAGCTAAAGAATGAGAAACGCTGAAAATACTTGCATTTAACTCTTTTACAGTCGTCATGGTTTTAGAGAACACCGTTAGAATTCCTCCAAAATGTATTTCATATATCTAATAATAATACATCTTTAGTATTAGTTATTATTATACAGGCGTCCCTCGTATAACACGGTACTTCTACAACACGGTTTCGATATTTCACGGTACCAAATTTTCGATTATTATAACACGGTTTCGATATTACACGGTACGAAACTTGAATTTAATACTTCATGGTTTGATACAACACGAATGTTATATTTAAAAAAAAAATGGAATTTTATTTTTGTTTAATACATTCTGTTAATGGTTGATTACTCTAATAAGTTTTTACTTTGTTTTTATGAGACTTGGTTTCGATATAACACGGTACACATCCCTTGATTTACATTATTTCTAAGTTGCGTATAACACGGTTGATCAAGTAATTCTTGGCTCCATAAATAAACTTGTGAAACTTGAAACAGAATGTTCCAAAAAGACAAACCTAGGTTAATGCGAAACCTCATGTAGAAATATAATAATCTTAAATCAGCTGTAAAAGCATCAAGATGTAATCGCAGATAAATTACTTTTCAGCTCGCAACTCAAAAATTTTCTTCAAACTCCGTATAACACGGTTTCGATATAACACGCAACACGGTTTCGATATAACACAGAACACGGTTTTGATATAACACGGTACATCTTAACCTGATTCTTCTCATGCACATGCATAATTAGTATTAAAAATAAGTAAAAATGTTATTTTGAAAAAAGTCTCGTATAACACGGTTTTGATACAACACGGAACGAATTAACCGTGTTATACGAGGGACACACCTGTAGTTGCTCTATCGTTGAACGGGAGGGACAATCTATTTATTCCTTGCCAGAAAAAATAATGAACAATAATAATTGAAAAGTTAAATGTTCAAAAAGTTAAAAATATAATTTCATGGCTAAGTTTGAGCAAACGAAAAATTATGGACTTTTGTTGGGCTTTGAAAATTTTTAAATTATGCAGGTTTTTGGCGTTTTTTTTGACTAAGCCATCGGTTTAAAAGTGTTACTTTTTGCCGCCGCATACTTGTTGATTTAAAATTATTTCAGGTGTGCCCACCCGCGGGGGGCGATGACGCAGACTGAGCTATTGCAATTTTAAGGGGGGCTGTTTTGAGGGGTATTTTCTCGTCTTTTTAAGGGTTTTCTTACTCTTGGTAGCCTTTATAATATTTGGTGGGTGCGCCCTTGCTCTTGACGGGGGGGGGGGGGCACCCCGGAATACTTGAAGCAAATTTTGTCCAGTAATATTTAAACTTTAGCGTTCAAGGTAGCGTTTAAGGTATAAGGGAAAAGGTTTCAATTAGCAATGTCTGGAAATTTTCCTTTCTTAAACAATCATACACCTAAATGTAACTTCTAAGAACAAGAAGAATGTTTAATTTTCTAGTAGTGGGCGAGGACTAAAAAACTGCACTGAATAACAAGTTTCAGTGATAACTTTCTGACAATTGATTTCTTGGACAGTCTAAAAGTAACTAAGCTTAGGGCACTACTAATGCCGAGGACAAAAAGACATATATTTTATGAATTTTACACGTAAATTATACATTTTACAGATAATTTTGTGCAATGATTATAAAAAAAAAGCATTAATAGCATAAGTAACTAATGGTCACTTGTACAGTTCTGTTCAACAAATCATAAACAAGAGTGCTGCCTCAAAATTGAACCTATGAACATTTTAGAGGCATAAAAACTAAAAATTATTACTTATACGTTGGTTGTAGCATTAAGTAGAGCAACATTAATGAGTCACAATTTAAAATCCAACTTGAATACACTTGTTTTGGTAATACAACGAGTTACAAATTACTCCTTCAGAAGTGTAAAGAAAAATATCAACGTAAGCACTACACTGAGGTTAGCACAAAATCTCATAAAAGAGCTATAGAGAAAAAAATAGCTTTTACTTTATTTTAAATCTGGAAAAGGAGTTCTTAGCAACTTCGAAACACGTGTGCATAATTTCTATTGCTACTAGAGCATCCTTCATTATACCAAGTTCAATTTTTTAAATCATCATTTAAATTTGCAAAAAAGCTATCAATTCACTTAATGTACTGCTAAAAAGTAAATAAGGATTAAGATGAACTTACCGATGATGCATGCCAAAACTGGCAACGCCACCCCAAGGATAACAATCACTTTAGTCCTTCGTTTCTTCGGAGCACCCCTTTCGGAATCTTCTGGAACAAAATTCAGAGGGGGTATCCTCTGTCTAGATCCATAAACTAGCTCCCGGGAGGACCCCGAAGCGGTTGAAGGGGGCCCCGGGAGGGGCCTCTGTTGCCGCATCGCCCTAAAATATCAAGTTCTAAAATAATAATCCACAGAGTAGCATGACTTCTCAAGAACGATTCGAACCACTAAAGAACGTCTCGTGCATCCTTAGAACTCTTCCCTCTCGCCTATCGTTAGCTAATGAAGCGATTTGGGGCCAGCATTTCGGTGTCCCTTTTTTCTCGGAGCGGAGTTGAGTTGTATTTAGTTTTTTTTTTCCCCCCCGCGGGCCACGCGCGATGCTAAGCGGCTTAAGTAGACGAATGATGATGATGCTTCGCATTTTATACTCCGGCCCCGAGTTTCGCGAAGAGAGTTTTTATTTTTTGCTTTTTAATGAAGCATTCGTCGCGTTTCGCTGCTCACGGAGAGCCACTCCTTCACGCGTGTTTGTGTGTTTATGTTTCGTAGGTGGGAGAACTTTATTCTTTTTTTTTTCTTTTCTTTTTTTTTTAATTATTGTTACAATTGAACGTTGATAATATGAACGTTAAAAATTTGAACGCTCTCCCATGAGGTTTTAATAAAACATTCCTTACGTGCAGTTAACAATGACAGTCAGGGGTGCCGACATGGGGGGGGGATGGCGCATGGGGGGATGGCGCAAGTTGCGCCATCAAAAATTTTGGGGGTGATTTTTTTTATTTATTAATGTATTTATTTAAAAGTATTTATTGATTTATTTTAAATTTAAGTTATTTATTTTATTTTTGTTCTGTTTGTATTTTATTTCATTTATTTCTTTAGTTTGTGTGTCTGTTTGTCATTGACGTGGCACAGAACTTTTTTAATAATATAATAATATTAAAATAATAATATGTTTTTTAAAAAATAAATAATAAATAAATAAATATTTAACAAAAAATATATAATTTAAAAAAAAAAGGAAATAAAATAAAAAAGAGAGCTAGAAAGTAAAAAAGAGAGAGGGTTTTGAATTTTTTTCTGGGGGGGGGGGGAATCTGCGCTATTGAACTTGAGAGGGATGGGGCACCCCTGATGACAGCTAATTTTTGTTAAATTTTGTTAAAAATGGTACTTATGTACTGTAGCGTTATGTTACTGTACTGTATTTCAGCAGTTGCATACATATTGTAAAAAATATAACCACTTGAATGACGTACTATTTTCCTAAACGGCATTTTCTCAGTTTTTTCCGAAAATCCGAACTTTGTTTTATGAGAAGTTTTTTTTTTAATTACACTCTAACTCTAATTTAATCTTTCATTAGAAAGAACAAATAGCAAACCTAATTCTATAGATCACGTCATACCGGCAACAGCTTTAAAATAATGTATGATGGAGAGACTTTTCCCGTCCTCTGAAAATGTTTGTGTTAAAGAGCATAATTTCTTGACTTTCAACTCTAATTCATGAAGTACCCACAAATATGTTTCAGCAATATTTTGCTGAAAATTAGACTGAAATTGGAAAACGCATTAAGTGCCAAAAAAAAAAAATCGTCAAAATGAAGTAAATTCCAAGCATTTCACAATGATAAACGATTTATATGCCTATTCCCCCGAAAGTAGTTAAAATAACGTTGTTAGGGCAACAGTTAGCCCCGTGCGCTGGAGAGTGCAGTAAGTGCCATTGATGGTCACTGATCTCGGTTATTCAAATAATGAAAAAAAAAAAAAAAAAAAAAAAACAGAATTTTAAAAATTAATTTTGACATCTTGAATTCAAATTATGTTTTCGTAATCACGAGTGTGTGTATGTAGGCGTGTGTGTTTGTGTGTGGAGTATGTGTGTTTGTGTGTAGGGGGTATGTGTATGTGTGTGTTGGCATGTGTGTTTGTGTCTGTGTGCTGGCATAAGTGTGTGGGTAGTTGTGTGTATGAATGTGGGGGGGGGGGTATGTGTATATGTGTGTGCAGGCATATGTGTTTGTTTCTGTGTGCTGGCATGAATGTGTCAGTTGTTGTTTGTATGTGTAGGTGTCTGTATGTATGCATGTGTGTATGTGTATGTGTTTGTGTGTGTGTATGTGTGCGTATAGTTGTGTATGTATGCGCGTGTGTGTGTAGGACATGGATGCAACGTGGAGACGGCTTTCGCTATAGGAGCAGCATTGTGAGGAGTCGGTCGACGGTGATGGTGCGGAGGGTGGCGGTGGAAAAATAAAATGATAGGACGCCAAAAACAGTCAAATGAAAGCAATAAGCAATCTTGATTGCTCAAAAAAAAAAAGAATAGAAAACGCAGTACGTGCCACAACCCGGAAAAAACCTTACTTTTGATGCCCTGTGAAAAATTTTATTTTGCACTTACTGCGTTTTCCATTTTTAGTCTTCAAATATAATGTCCGTATTTCTATGGATCATGTCGTACAGCAGCAGTTGGAAAATAATATACAACTGATATATTTTTCCAGCGCCTCTGAAAAAAATATTTGTGTTAAGAACATAATTTCTGACTTGCAACCCCACTTCTTAAGTAAATGACAACCCACAAATATTTTTCAGCAACATTTTATGGAAAACGGTACATCACAACCAATTCTAAAAACGCCCTCACTTCCCATATAGGTCACTTTCTTCGTTCTATGAGCGTTGCTCCCGTCGATGATGTTCCTCGGAACCCACCAAACATGACGACCGAATTTCCAACTTTCAATTAAGGAGGCAGTGCTCGATGTTCTAATGAAGGGTTCTTTGTATCCAAATAGATTTTTTCCTGCTGCTTCTAATGATCATTCGATTACCCTAATGAAAGGTTACGTTCAAGAGCTCGCTTAGCAGGTAGTTTGTTACAGCCCTATCATTCTATGCTATCCTAACCATATATTACCAGTAAAATAGGGCTGTTTCATTACCTATCAGTTTTGCTTCTCAGTTAAAGCTCCATTTCTCAACCTTTTTTTTGAGCAATCACGATTGCTTATTGCTTTCATTTGACTGTTTTGAATTCCTATCATTTTATTTTCCCACCGCTACCCTCCGCATCATCACCGTCGACCGGCTCCTCACGCTGCTGCTCCTACAGCGAAAACCGTCTCCGGGTTGCATCCATGTTCTGCACACACGCGCATACACACACAACTACACACACACACACACACACACATACACACACGCACACATACACACAAACACATACACATACACAAACACATACAAACACAAACACATACGCATAAATACAGACAGCTACACATACACACACACAAAAACATACGCACACACATACACACAACTACCCACACATTCATGCCTGCACACAGACACAAACACATATGCCTACACACACATACCCCCCACACACACATTCATACACACAACTACCCACATACTTATGCCAGCACGTAGACACAAACACACCATGCCTACATACACATACACATACCCCTACACACAAACACACATACCCCCACACACAAACACACACGCCTACCTACACACACTCGTGATTGCGAAAAACATAATTTGAATTCAAGATGTCAAAATTCAAATTAATTTTTCTTTTTTTTTTTCTTTTTTTTTCATTAGTGATTTATTTACTTTTATGAAAGTTTTTTAACTGATAAAACCTAGTAGTGTATCGATGATCTGACAGTAGAAAAAACAAGAACAATGTGAAGTTAAAGAGCAGTAACTGCAATTTTTCATTTATTTATTTATTTATTTATTTTTTGTATATGTTTTTTAAAGAATTTTTGTCATCTATGGATCTATTGCACTTTAGCTTTATTGTATGGGTCATTCTTTAAAAAGTGTAATTTTTCTGTCACACGTCATTTACAGTAAAAACTTTAAGGAACAATGATTTTTAATTTCATCAAAAATATATCTATTCAAACCTGCCAACCATTTTTTAATAATAATTTTTATTTTAGTATATTTTTGGTTCATAACATGTGAATTCTCACCTCCGTGGCATGTCACACACCCTGCGTGACTGTTTATGTTGCTTAATAACTTGTTTAATTATAAGCATATACTTATTTATTTATTATTCTTTTCACAAGTGTCTGAAATACTAATTGTTTAAGTATATTTAATTTTTTAACCTTGTGATTTAGTTCGTTTTAGAAGGACAAAGAGTCATGTCACACAATAAATGCTCACCTCCTACCTAAACACAAAATGCCACTCCTCATTAACGCGTGGCAATAATGACATCAAATTTTATTTTCCATGATACATGGAAGCCCCTCCCCCCTCCTTGTTTATTTTCAGCCATAGTTGAAGTTGTGAGCTTTTTGTAGAAAAACAAGAAGATAGATTTTGATTTAAAAACTTAATGTGGTTATTCTAACTTCTCCTCTCCGTGAAGTTGAATTTCAGGAATGTAAATATATGTAAAAAAAAAAGTGAACATGTTTCCATATGCTTAACATGTACAGATTGTAGCAACGAAGAAAAAATTTTTTTCCCCTGAAAATTGTATCTATTAGGCCTATATTAAGGGAAAATTCCTCACCTCCGTGAGACTTTATCAATGTCATTATTTCTGACGTGAAAATAAATAATGGAGAAGAAATACATCAATAATAGGCATTCTACTAAAATTATAAATTGCCAGTATATCTTCAAATTTACTAAATACTATTTTTTTAACATACATTTGAAACTACTAATTAAGCCGTACTTTAATTAAGGGAGCTTTATATTATATTCCCGTTAATCATTAAGATAGCTGATTGTTTGCACAATTAACAAAATTACTACTTTGATATTAAATTGACCTCGATTTTTAAATGTTAAAAGTTTCTTCTTTTTTTTAAATTTATTTGAACAAGGCATTTTTTTATTATCTTTATTTATGAGAAAATAGTTGGAACTTAGCAGGGCCATGGTTTATGGTTACTTTTAGTAAGTAACACTTTCATGTAAGAATGAAAAAAAAAGAAAACAAAAAATTTCGAAACTGAAAAATATTTGCTTTCAAAAGTTAAGTTTTCTTGCGGCCGTGCTTGCTGGCCGCAATGGCCTGATCCGTAAGGAACCGGACTTGTGACCGGAGGGGGCCGGGTTCGATCCTAGCCGG
This sequence comes from Uloborus diversus, assembly GCF_026930045.1. NCBI lineage: Eukaryota > Metazoa > Arthropoda > Arachnida > Araneae > Uloboridae > Uloborus > Uloborus diversus. The sequence goes on along the minus strand of NC_072737.1, from coordinate 14,536,432 downwards.
ATCGAAGATACACCGTCTTCATTAATGGTGACTGGGGGACGTCACAAATTCCTCCAAGTGAAACGATACCTGTAGTGCTTCTGGACCAATGATTGCTCGGCTTCTGGTCCGGATCAAAAAAAAAAAAAAAAATCAGAGTTATCTTCAGGGTTCCATCCGACTGGTTAAACCACAAATAGTGGTAGGTAAGGGAATCTCTGGAGTGAAAAAAAAAATCATAAGCAGGCCTATTTAGTTTCCACTGAAAATAAAGCACGAAAAATGTCAAATTCACATATTTCCTATAGTAAGTAAGGAATCCAAAACGCGTTTCTTCAAATAACTCAAAAAATCATTTATGCATATACTGCCGTTTACTTTTCCCCGACATTGTAAAGAAACGAAGTTAATGCTACGTGAAATACACCGCCAGCTCAGTCATTTCCAGCCGAGGACTGCAGTTTCGTGCTTATTAGCACTCATCAGCCCGGCATAGGAAAGTGACTGAGCTGGAGATGGAAAACCTCTTAAGGAAGCCAAGAGTGCGGAACAAACTGGTAGCTAATATAGAATTAGCAGACTAGACGAGTGACCGAAACAATGGTTCGGTTCAACTCGAAGATTGAACGCGAAGCAGGGTATATTCAGTAAATTACCGCCCATTAACCAGGGCTAAAGCAGAAATACGTGAAATACACATCCAGCTCAGTCATTTCCACAGCCGAGGACTGCAGTTTCGTGCTTATTAGCACTCATCAGCCCGGCATAGGATACCCGGCATTTTTCCTATGCCGGGTATCTTCTTACTTTACTTTATACTTCAGTAAATTACCTCGGGTAATGGGCGGTAATTTACTGAAGTAAATGCTAGTTCAGAATGCTCGTTCTATAAAGAAATTAAAGAAAGTTCATTCGGCGGATGATAATTAAAATAAATAAATATATTCAAAGGCTTGGCACACCTTGGTCTACCAAAAAGGAAATGATAGGGCATTCAAGTTGTCAACACATTCATTTAAGGTAACTTTAAACCACATAGAGTATATAGGGACTAAGTTAGGACTTTTATCACTAGTCGTTATAATGGAATGGTCTTTATAATGCGTGGTCGTTATAACGAGCAACGACTGTTTATGCAATTTAAAGATTTTTTTCACATTAAAACTAAAATTATTTAATTTTAAGAAGTTTTATTTTAGATGCGAAAATAATACACGCACGAAGTTTTGTTTGCTCAAAGTTTTGTACGCACAAATTTTGACTGCGCGAAGTTTTGACCACGCGAAGTTTTGACCGCACGAAGTTTTGTTTGCGCGAAGTTTTGATCGCGCGAAGTTTTGGCTGCGAATTATTGTCTAGCGCAATTTCGGCCGCGAAGTTTTGAACCATTACCAAATAAGTTATCAACAATATACACTCATCACTGTGCCACAAAATCATTCTAAAGTTACTGTTAGGACGATACTCTCGATTGCAGGTTTGAAGTTGCATGCTGGGAAATAAAAATGAAAGGGAGGGGGTTAATAATTGAAAATTTTATTTTCTGGTTCATCATATGCCCCAAGTTTTACAAACTAACTTTGAGTAGCATGATCACTGTAAAGAAGTTTAATGATTTATTTATGTATGGTTTTGTAACTATTATTTTTAAATTTTAGGTAAATATACAACACTTCGAGAATTCTTTTGTCATCTTAATAGCAAAAGCTACAATAACCCCATTTAGATGTGAGGTGGGTAGTTAAAAATTAAAGAACTGTTTAAGTTATGACTGTGCTGCAGTGGTACTACAAAACAGTTTAAGAAATGGGGCTCTAGTTTATAAGTGCTCTATTGCGCAATGAAACACTTGGTCGGTCAAATAACATATCAGCTTTAAAAGTTTGGCCAAATATTTTACAAGTAGGGAAATGTGGGGCAAAGTGGAAGAGCGAAGCGAAGTAAAGTGAAACGGTAAAACAGTTTGCAGCACAACCTAACAATATTTTAACTAATTTCTGAAACATATTGTTGATTCTAGTCAAAAAATAAATAGCTCTACATATAAAGGAAAATGTAACAATACTGTCTGACCATCGATTACATGGAAAGGCTAACATCCGGTTTATATGCGGAAATGGACGTATCTATTAGTTTATAGGGATGTTAGTTGGTTTGTTACAGATGTGCACTTTTGCCTCCCTATTATTCAGCCCCAGTTTTGTAAAAATGAAAATTTGCTCACTTCAATATATTTTAATTTAAAGTATATTCGATCTAAATACAAAAATGAATTCATTTATTTATTCACAACATTGTTTTGAGCTTACCATTTTGCTTTAACATTCCCAAACGAAATGAAAACATTTTATATAATTTCTGTTGTTTCCATAGTAAACTATTTTTGTTTCCCCTCATTTTAGTTTGAAGAATGCAATAAATGAATAAGGCACTGGTGACATTATAAAATGCGTGTGTCAATATCCCATCGCTGTTTTCCATTCTCCCCTGCCAGATTCATCCATATGGAATCGTCTTTATTTGGCCGATTGCCAAATTACATACAATCCATGGTAAAACAGTATGTGTATGAAATCTCTAATATTTTGTGTTTTACTTAAAACAAAATCCTTGTTATGAAGTGATAAATATTTGTAAACAACATTTCAAATATTAATTGAAGCAGTGAGAAGTGAAGTTATGTAAGTGGACATTTTTGAGCTTTGAGTACAACGCGTTTAAAGTTCCAGCCCTAGGTGGGATTTCATTGAAAAGTATTTCCAAATCATGCTGTACAGTTGCACCTACCATAGCTACTAGTACTATCTCTTGCCCCAAGACAGAGGAGAAATTCACCTACCATTTGTACTGGTTGTCTTCAAATTTTTAATTTTGCCACTTTACATCCCTTTGCTTCTCATGCCTCAACTGAGGTTTACTGATATCAAGTGCAGTAGTTATTTAGTTAATATTAGACATGTTTCGATATTAAATGTTCAATACAACTTATCAAGTGCTACCGGGGCAAAGTGAATTGGGTAAAATGACTTATATTTCTATTCGTTTACTTATTCATTCATTCATTAAATCACTTATTTTCTTATTCATTCACACATGTTATTTTTCATTATTACTTCCTTTTCCAAAAAGGGAAGTATTGTATTCGCAAAAACATTTTCACTCAAAAATCGGCCTTAATTTCAATTTTGCTCACCCCCGAATGAATGTAGAGTTTATTTTTCAACCCGACCACACGTGGATATATGTCCAGGAACGTACAGACACCCGAAATATCCATTTTGACGATCCCCGAGTTAATTACAACGAGTTTTCCCGAGACGTCTGTATGTGCGTGTGTATGTATATCGCATAACTCAAGAACAGAATGTCCTAGAAAGTTGAAATTTGGTACTTAGACTCCTAGTGGGGTCTAGTTGTGCACCTCCCTTTTTGGTTGCATTCGGTTGCTCCAAAGGGGGTCTTTTGCCCCTTTTTGGGGGGAATCATTGTTAATTTCGATGTAAACTCGTGGTGTTATAATTTGGCGGACACTTGGCGATATATCGCCAGTCTTTTGGTCGCCGTTTTGTCGCCAACTTGGCGACCAATTTGGCGATTTTTTTTTTTAAATCTGGTTTCAATTTGGCCACTGTTGGTGATAATTAGAGAGTAAACTTTTGAATTATATTAAAACTGCCAATAATGAGAAAATGACATTAAATTGAAGTAAAAGGAAGTCATGTGATGCGCACATCAGCTCGTTTTTTCTTTTATATCATTTATTTTTTCTCATATATTATTTGATTTGTTTGTTTGTTTCGTTATTTATTCCTTTATTCATTTATTTATTTATATTATTGATAACTAACTGCATTGCCCGACTTTGCCCGGCCTACCTTGAAAATAACCATTGTGTCAAGTAACTTATTCAACAATTAGGCTTAACTGAAAGAAAAAAAAATCGTGCAAAATTTCCCCTCCAAGCAATGAATACAGATATTAAAATACCTAAATGAGAAAGATGGATTTAAAAAGCGTAACCATGGAAACAAAAAGTAAAATAAGTTTAAGAATTTAAAATGAGAAAGAGGGAAATAAAGAAATGAAGCTAAAAGACGTAACTATGGCAACGCCAAATAAAACATCAAATAATTTAAATGGAGATGAGATTTTGAAACTTCAGTTTTAAAGGTCTGTAACTTTTTTCTAAATGAGATAGAAGCTTGGTTCTTCGACTTAAGGTTGAGTCGGATCTGGAGTAAAAAATGTCGCTCTATCCAATGATGTCAAAAAGAAAACTGTGGGACGATTCCTTCACTTTTTATTGATAGATTTAATAAAGGAAGTAGTACCCAAGTTTCAGCTAAGCCTACTTAAAAAATGCGAGCTAAAAACGCAAATAACTCCCGCCATAATTAAGTTAGAGCATTGAAACAAATTGCGTGCAACGCGGAAAATTCTACCCTTTCCAACGATATATAACATGAATGTATGCAAGTAATTCCCCCCCCCCCCCCAATATTGGGCTTAAATTGGAATTAAAAAAAGAACTGATTTTTTTTTTCGAACTTGTCGGCAAACCCTTCCCGAGCTAAAAAGAAAGATACTGTGAAAATTTCAGCGAAATCGACCGGGTAGTTCTCGAGTTTTGTGCGTTCAAACAAACAGACGCTTTTCGGGGACTTCATTTTATACTATGTAGAGACTTAACAATTTTAATTCTAAAATAAAACGTATTTTATCAGAAAAATATTTTATTGTTCACTTTGCCCAATGCAGAAAAGGGCCTTTTTTCTGACTTTCAAAATTTACTGCCGAAAGTAAAAAATGCTATTGAAACGCAAGTTAATAAATGGATTGTTCTTTTTCTGTGCACTGTAATTTGAAAACGAATTTATAATTTATTCATTTTGAAATCGGTAAAATTTTTAATTACTTCACTTTGCCCGTATTCCCCTATACTTGCTTCAGCGTCTCGAATATATTACACTTTATATCCAAAACATTTCAAACTTTTTCCCGCTCCAGAATATCTTACTATTCTACGAATGTTGAGTCTTTTTCTTTTAATGCGACGAAAAAAGCCAGAAAAAGTACATTGCGTGCATAACTTAATTGTCACAAAGACAAAGACGCGATTAGTAAAAAGGAAATAAAAAAAAAAATGTTGAATCATCATCCACTGGAACTGTTATTCTTTCCTGGTCAATTGCCCTTTAAACGAAGGCATTCTAAACATAAATGCCATCGTTAAGCACTTCATTTGTGGCTCAATTCCGACTTAAGATGTCCCAATCAATTCATCACCTTCACTAAATCACCCCATATGAAGATGTAATGTTTTATTTTCGGAGCAATCAAGATGGACTGGCTGTTACGCTTCATAAAATGGATTTGGTCTTAAATCTAATACAAACGACTGTTTAACTTGAGGGAAAATCAAATATATTTTAATGTTTAATATGATCAAGTATATTTCGATGTAATTCTGCGTATTTCGTTAAGCGTCAGATGCCAAGATTTAATGCAGTATTATCCCATCTGCAGTATGAAGGAAAAAACACTTGATGGAAATTTCTATCTAATTAGCAATTTGTTTCTAAATCGTGCAATTGGATCATTTCCGTGAGAATTAAATGGTAATGTTTTTTATATATACATAGGTATTTTAATCTGGTTTAAATTTAACCTTATAAAAAAATCTGGGTTTTCCTTATTCTCCAATATTAACCCTTTTAGCCACCTTTTTTTTCCTGCCAATGGACACAGTGTCTTCAACAACTGGCTGTAAAAAAATGGTGACCTTAAACGAAGCCACCGAGTTTCACATGGGTACATCGATATGATCAGCAGACATGAATACATAGCTGTCTCAGTTTCCGAAATTAATTAAAGCTTATAAGTTTTAGGTTTCTTTGTTCTCCTACATTGAATACGTAAGGTGAGCTCTTACATTAGATTTATTGGTTCTTCTACATTGAATGTATTCGGTGATGTCTTACATTTGGTTTCTTTGTTCTCTAACATTGAATGCGTATTGTTATCTCTTACATTTGGTTTCAATGCGCTCCTACTTGAATGCGTTCTTTGATCTCTTACATTAGGTTTCTTTGTTCTCCTACATTGAATGCGTACTTTGATCTTTTACATTAGGTTTCTATGTTCTCCTACATTCTCCTACATGAAGCTCCAATTCATTAAATGAGTTTGATACATAAATACATTAATCTTTGAATATATTCTTTTAATATTAATCTTACTCTACTTTATAAACAAGAGAATATACTTATAGAATATTTATCTCTACTTTATAAACAGGTTCCCCTGTTCTCCTACATTGGAAAGCATCAGCAAGCCATTCACGGGGTTCCTTTGTACCACAACGATTAACTTTGTACCGCTTCAATTTTTTTTAGTAAATTTGACTTCAAAGAGAAATAAAATTGAAGGCCCAAAGTGCGAGCCCAGGTAACACAATTACTGTTTAAAAGGTTTCATAAACGCTTTAAAGGTGGTTTTCATATTGCTAACAGCCATTTTACAACGTTTATGAAACTAATTGTGCTCTGGGAAAGTTATGAAATAAGTTTTCTACTTTTTATTCCCCCTTCCCCCCCCCCAAAGAAAAAAGAATTTTTTGACAATGTTATGCACAGATCATTGCATTATTCAATAATTCTGTAGTTTCTTTCTGGAAGCTATTTTTGAAGTAGCTGAAACTGCGTCTCCTACATTGCAATATTCATTGCATTTAAAACTGTTGTTACACCGTTAACAACCATTTAACAACTTTTATGAAACGAATTTACTACCTGGAGAGGTTATGAAATAGGTTTTTTACTCTTTACTTTCCCCAAAAATATTTTTTTGGATGATTATGCACAGTTTGTTGCATCATTCCATAGTCCTGCAGTTAATCTCCAGAAACTATTTTTAATTCCCTAAAAGTGAATCTCACACATTGTAATATTCTTTGCGATACCATTAAAGATATAAATCTTGTGGTACTGTGAAGTATAAAGGGACAGTTTTTTAAACACTAAGAAAGCTTATTTTGCTGCATTCAAGTTCCACTACTTTTAATAAAATAACTGATTTCGCATATCATTTCTGATAAGATTCAAATTTACCCAAAAGGACAAGATAGCTTTGAACCAAGCTAATGATTCCCTTGTTATAGATTTAATTATTATTATTTCTTAATTACGGATAGTACTTTAGAAGTTTTCTCCCATTTTCTGTCAATGAATACAATAAAACTATCAAAACATGAGTTGGAAGTAGCGATTGCAATACCGGTATACCGAATACCGGTATTTTGAGCAATTTTGCAATTTCGTAGTACCGGAAGTTACTGAGGAAAATACCGGAATTTTCGGTATTAGCTGAATATAATAAATAGTTTTAATACGAGAATTTTCAATTTAACTTATTAATTATCTACTTATATTTTAAATGTACATTTATTTTCCCATGAAACAGAAACGAAATCAATCTATTGATGTAAAAAATTAGCTTCAAAAGCATGACCAAATAGAATATCATAAAAGAAGTATTTTGTGCGCCATGTACTTATATTTTCCATTTCTCTAATCGCTCATTTTCCCTTTTGGAAAAGTCAATTTTGAATATAATTTTGACTGCCCCCCCGTCTGATGAACAATTTATTCAAACCATCAATTGCAGGAATGCTTTACGATTTTTTTTTTTAAATATTTGTCTCAACTGTACTAAATTTTGACAAAAACTGTTTCTTGTTAGCATTACAAATGGCAATTTGTTGGAACCAGTATTGGTTTGTTGTGCCGTCTCGCTATTTGGCTTCATACTTGGCAAGATAATATTTAGAAACTAAAAATTGCCTTGAAAATTTCAAACCAAAGGGCTAATAAAAAGTAAACACAAACCCCTCTTGTTCAAGAGAAAATTATGCTAATATTGGAAAAGTATCGTCTCTCGGGAAAGAAATTTCAACTAGCTTCAAATTAAGAAATAATAGAAATACACACAATACGAAAGAAACACACACACACACACACACACAAAAGGGTTTATCCAAAAATGGCATGCAACAGACCGAATTTTTTTGAGGATAAAATACTTTCAGATAATTAAATTAGAGGAGGTGCATCACGCATTGTTAACACTACCACCGACCTGCGGTGAATTCAGAAAGAGTAGTTTCAACTGCAGGAAAGTTGAACATTGAAATGAGTTCCAGACTTAGAGACAATTCAATTATGATTTTTACTAGTATTGATTTTTTATTATGACATTTGTTCCTTTATTTTATATCTGTTTCACAATACGTTTTCATAATAATACAATTTTTGAACAAAATTATGAAATGTGGCGACGAAACAATATGTTTTCAAGCAATTTTTGAGAAATGTTAAATACCGGTATTAATATACCGTTATTCCGGTATCACGTTTTAAAAATTCCGAATACCAGTATTGAATTTTTAGTCCGGTATTGCAATCCCTAGTTGGAAGGTTCAAAATAGAGTGGGTCAAATTTACCGTGAATGACTAGCTTTAGCAGTGATGGATGCGAAGATATTTGAATCTTCAACGTAAATTAGACTTGTAGAAACGTTCCTTTCTTTATCTTATACTGAAAACCATCGACAAATTGGGCACAGTATGCAAAAATATATATTCTGCTCTTTAAAATAAACTGAACCTTTTAAAACATTCTGGATTTCTCTATTCTCTGATAATGGAAAGCATAGAAGCTTGAAGCTAAAGTAAAATTACAAAAAATGCTTATACTTTCCCTATAGAGGTTTATGTTAACAGCCGCTGTTTGTCTTTTTCTCAGGTTGCGTTTTCTCTGGTTTTTCGTTTTGCGTGCGTGATATCTCAGAAAATTTCTTATATATTTCCATAAAACTTTTAATGCATGTTTGTCTGGTTTGCTTTTATGATCTGAACCTATTTTTTTAAATTATTTCTTCATTTTTTTGAAATTTTATTAGTTAATATCAAAATTTTGAGTGAAAAAAAATATTTTTTAATATTAACTCTCATTTTTAGTTAAAATTTAGGTTCATATCATAAAAATAAATCAGACAAACATGCATGAAGATTTTTACGGAAATATAAAAGAAACTTTATGAGATATCATGCACGCAAAACGAGAAACCTAAGAAAAAGAGGCTTAAACAGATACTGTAAACATTAATCTCTGCGGGGAAAGTTTACGCATTTTTACGATAGCTTGAAAAGTTTTTTGCGTATGGTAAGAAATAAGGTATCAAATTGTTCAGGATTAAATTATGCATAACATTTACTTTTTGCAGAAAGTCGAAAATTTTGAAGGTTAAGGATCCTTAGATCCCTTAATTGTTCATTATGATGTAATGTTCATTAAATCGAATCGAAATTTGCATTAAGGCATAAATTAACGACTTATAGCCCGAATTCATTCAATTTCCTTTTCCTCCTGTTTCTTAACATCCTGCTGCGAAAAAACAAATAAGAAATTGCATTTCCATTTTGTTCAACATAAGAATCCTTTGTCTAAAACGCGAACCGTTTTGACTCTTTTGTTATCATTATCCATTAGATGTTTGAATTGAGGGAAACGACCAGATAGCATCGCAATCCACATCGTAATAGAGCATAATAGAGCACTTTTACAAAAACAAAATAGCGATATTTCGAAAGCAGGAAACGGTATGTCTTAGAGTTTCGTGTTTCAGGTAATATTTCACTTCGTTCATTTAAATATAAAATGCCTTCAAGAAAAAAAAAACCTCTTTAACACAAGAAGATATACGCAACATCATGCAATTGCATCTTAGAAAGAGAATAATTTTCTCAAAAAACTCTTTGAAGATAATAGATGGTCTTGATAGTTGCAAAGAGTGCTCCAAAAATGAAATAACATTTCAAATTTGTCATTACTGTTTTCGTGATACAATTGTAGTATATGACAGTATCAAAATTAAACATTGAACTAAGTTGATACATATCTTCACAATCCGACAATTGTAAGTCGTTTTAGAAAAGGTTAAAGTTTTACGGAAGTCGAGGTACACTCTTTAAAAGAGGTACAGTTGGTTCTTTGTTTAACGAATCTCTATTTAACGACTTTCTCTATTTAAAGACGACTTTTCACGGTCCCGGGTTCTCCACTGTAGTTTTAGAATTATTCTGTTTAAGAACGGATTCTACTTAAGGATGATTTCTTGTAGTCCCTAGAAAGTCGTTAAATAGAAAATTAACTGTATTTGTTTTGAAAACTGTAAGTCTAGAGCAGTTTTAGTTTAGTATATTTAATTAAAAAACGTGTAAGGTAATTTATATAAGCTAGAAAAAAACCGTCAAGGTATATGATGGGGCAAATTGCTTTTTTTGGTCAAAACAAGAAAGCACGTATTTGCTCGTCAAGTGTTGCCAAACCAACAGTGTTAAAATTTAATATTTATTATTTAGTTTTTCAATAAAGTACTCAATTGTATAAGACTAATAGTTACATTAAAATGGAAAAAATCCAGCAAGCAAATGTACTAAGCCATTAAATATAGAAAATTTGCATGTGTCAGAAGTTGTATGAAACTGTTGGATATGTTTTAGTCTTGATGTATTTTTGATTATTTCTCCCAGTTGTATTTCTTTTTAATTTTCGTGACAACCGGAGCTGTGGCTGCAAGATTAAAATTAAGACCATGTTTGATCTTAATTTCAATCTAGCAATTTAGCATTGCAATTTCAGCAAGTCATTCACAAGCAATACAATCTGGGGGGGGGGGGGGACGAAGTACAAGAGTTCAATTTTACTGTTTTACTGTATCACTCAAATTGTTCAGCAATGGAACGGTTGATTTTCATGCGACGCAGACTAAAAGAATACGATTCTATTTCGGGGGCAGGTAGCTATACCAGCACAGCAATAGCGATTATTTTAATTGTATAATTATATAGTCCGCTTGATTTTAATTTAGCAGCAGGAAATTAAAAAAATAAATTCGTTTATTTATATTTCAACTTCAATTAGAATTAATTAGAAAAAACACTGACAACAAAGTATGGTAAATTGGATTATAAGAAAATTATATGTAACTAGCAGTACCCGCACAGCAATGCCTGTTCTAAAAATTTAACAGAAGTCCATTGAATAAAAAAAATGACGCCCCCTCCCCTTCTGATGTGAAATGATCATTTTTCTTTGTATAAAATGCGTACACATCTTTTGAAAAAAAAAAACTATTAAAGTTTCTTTGGAATTCAAAACTTTTCGTCAAATCATAAAATTAGATTTACAGTTGCTTTAAAGCTCTATTTAGCGAGTGAAGCGGTTTTTACTGCAATTTAAAATATTTCGCCAAAGAAACAAAAAAAGACATCAAATAATATCTTTTAAATGTAAAAATAGTTCTGCAACTCTATTGTTTATCACCAAACTCGCCCAGTAACCACGCTATCATAATCCATCCGTCTAACGAAAAAAAAAAAATCCAGTAGAACATTCAAAAATCATCGTCAGAAAAAAAGAAGAAAATGTCGTACATTTCACTCGGATAAAAACAAATCAAAAGTTTCTTTTCTTTCAAACCAAATCGCCAAAACAATGAATTACACTTAGGGTTGCTTTAAAACAATAATCCTAGACTGAACTGCTCAGTGCCTAACGCGCCAAGCGTTAGAACCAAGCGTCTTGAACCCAGCCCTTTTGCGAGTGAAGCGGATGTTTTTTTTAGCAATAATAAATGTTTCGTCAAACAAAATCCGTCCTCTCTTTATGATATTAGTATAGACAGCAAAAATTAGTTGCCTATTTACTACGAAAGCCTAAATGCGAGAATTAGTGGCAGGTATGGTTGTGTTCAATAATGGCATAGCATTCCTCTTAGCTGTGATCTCAATCACTGAGAGAAAATTGGGTGGTAGAAAAAAGATCTCAGTTATGTTGCAAGTTACATTACAGATGTAAATGTCCTTCTTAGGAAAGAAAATCACTTTTCATAAGTTTCAGAGTTGATATAATGATATACACCGGAGAGTAATATTGAAGAGCTCCGCCCATATGCGCCCATGTGTAAAATTTTAAAGGGGGACTCAGATATTTTCCCCATGGTTTAGCAGGATATTTTGCCATGGAAACCGATTTCAGTACAGATTAGAGTTATTAAAATTTGACATTTTTACTAACTTATTAATTAACGACTGAAGGAAAATGCTTTTACATTTTTACAAAGAAAAAGGGGGAATCTAAAGAAATTCTTCTGCCCTAATATAGAAATTTGGTAAGGCCTCATTTGTAGTATGCTGTTCAGTTTTGGTCTCCTTATCTTAAGAAAGATATTAATGTATTGGAAAGGGTTCGACGGCGGGCTACAAGGCTAATAATGGACTTTCTCATTTAGACTATGATTCCAGGCTTAGAAGGCTAAAAATGTACAGTCTTGAGCAAAGAAGAGACCGAGGGGGCATGATTCAGTTGTTTAAATTTATTAAAATGAAAGATGTTACGGGGCTGAAGTTTAGCACTGAAAACAGGACAAGGGGTCATTGTTTTAAGCTATTTAAATCTCAGGCTAACACGAATATTAGGAAAAATTATTATTTTAGCAGGGTAGTGGAACCTTGGAACAGCTTACCGGAAGAGGTGGTAATGAGCAAGAGAGTAGATAGTTTAAGAGGGCCATTTATCTTCTCTGGAGATTGTAAATTGAATAGAATCAGTCTAGCTGGGCCCAGAGCCTGTTGCTGGTTGTCACTTTTGTATTTGTAAAAAAGTTCTAAAAGCAAGGAAGTAATAATTTCTGGGGGGGGGGGCTTGAGCCCCCATTTGCACCTCTATATGGGCGCCCATGGCTATTTATTGCGCATGACATATGAGATAGACAGTTGATTGTCATACCTAGTATTGTAGATAAACTAAATAAAATAGTTCGTTAACAATAGCATTCAATAATCATTACACTCAATAGCTAAAATAAATAAATCTCTTTATAGCTAAAATACTTAGAATCTTCAAAAAAGAAATCTAAACTGAGTTCCTTTCAGAAATCCGATGCAATTAACAACGCAATGGTCAAAAAAAAAATTCCCAATTTTCCATTTTTCTCCTCTGACTCTAAAACCGTGACCACTTCTGAATTCGGAAGTTCTTCATGAAAATTAAATAGTGCAATGTACGAGAAATATGAATACATTAGAGGGTTAGAAAAATTAAACATTAAAAAATGTTTCTGCTGACCTAAAAAGAGATTTCGTTCTCATCATTTAGAATATTTAGACGGGATTCTATGATTGCCGAAAGCGTCTTTAAATGGAGAATTTTTTTTTTTTTTTTTTTTTTCGCATTTCCAACATCTGATGTTTCGCTCTGTTGGACGGAATCTTTCGTTGCAATTAGCATTTTTTTAAACATCGTGCTAATCGAAGAAAGTGTAGATCCAAAGATAAATGATGTAATTCTCGCCTGGTTGACGTCGCTCTTCCATTAACCTGAATATGAATTCATTTTCATTGAGAAAAATATTTTTTATACGAGACAGTTCGTTACAAAACTGTAAAAAAACATATTTTTACTCCTTGTGAATTCATTAATAATGACGAGTCCGTTGATCCCAATTTTTCGAATAATATTAAATATAGTTATGGCGAATACAAATATAACGAACTATCCGTTTTCATAAAATTTAGTCCCATTTTCATTGCCAATACATGATTGAATTCCATTACAAAAAATCCCCGTTGCAGCGAAAAAAAACTTGCTGTCTTTTGAAAATGTGTTGCAACGGACTTTTGATGTATCGTTATATTTAATGCCCGAGAAAAACTACAATAATAGGTCCAATAACCTTGTCGTCTACTTGCGTCAGATCCGGTAATTTTTTTTTTTTTTTTTTTGACTGTTGTATGTAATATTTTTCGAGTAAATGACCCAAGTTTTTGATCGAGCACAAAACGCAACCCAGTCAAAAATCGAGGAGGAAAAAAACGAGCTGATGACGAACATCACATGATTTCCTTTTGCACCAATTTAATATTCCTTCTCCATTATTGCAATTGTAATGTGATTCAATAGTTAACTCGCTAAATATCACCATCAGTGGCCAAATTGAAACCAAATTAAATTTTTTTTCGCCAAGTTGATGACAAAACTTGGCGACTAAAATACTGGCGACATATCGCCAAGTGTCCGCCATATTATAACACCACTTGAGTTTGCATCGAAATTAACAATGATTTCTCCCCAAAAAGGTGCAAAAGACCCCCTTAGAAACAAGCAGCTAAAAGGGAAGGTGCACAACAAGACCCCACTAGGAGTCTACGTACCAAATTTCAACTTTCTTGGACATACCGTTCTTGGGTTATGCGACATACATACGCACATACGTACATACAGACATCACGAGAAAACTCGTTGTAATTAACTCGCTAATTGTCAAAATGGATATTTTGGTCGTCTATACGTTCTTAGGCACTTATCCACGTGTGGTCGGGTCGAAAAAAAAAAAAAAAAAAAAAAACTCGACATTCATTCGGTGGTGAGCAAAATAGAAATTAAGGTCGATTTTTGTGTGAAATTTTTTTTGCGAATGCAATACTTCCTTTTTTGTGAAAGGAAGTAAAAATGAATAGATAACACTTCACTCAATATTTAAGAAGTATCATAATTTTTTTTATGTGTAAAGACAAGTAATTATTGAAATAGTTATAAATACGTAAATAAACACTTGAGAGATCATGCGAAATTGCGAAGATTATGGGGGCCATCATCAACTTGTTCTCGAGATTTATGACTCATCCCTAACTTTCGGGAAACTTCAGAACGTTGAAAGAATTTTGCCATGGACACGCTCAGCTGGAAGGCAACAGAAATTTTATGAATCCAAAAATAATTGCTCGTTTTAAGCGGGGTTTGCTCGTTAAAAACGAGTTACACCCTCATAGATTTAACATTGTAACAACCAAACCTCTCTGACATCCTCGCTAAATCTGGGTTCTCGTTAAATCAGGATTCGTTATAAGCAAGTTCAACTGTACTGTTACAGTAGGCTCTCAAAAAATCCAAACTAATGTGGCGGAAGCCCGAATCATAAATGACGCAAATTTTCTTGAAACATGGAGTGCCCGAAGGTACGAAATTGCATGTCATTTTGCAATGCGGAATAATCGCGTGAATTTTACCTAGTTTTCATTTAAAAAATATATATCGATATGTTCCCGATTATCAATTTGGATTTAATATAAATATTCAAAAGACAAATAAAAATTATGAATGCTTTTTATATAACTTGATCTAGATGCAGTAGCGTAACTATGGGGTCTAGCGCACCTGGCGAACTAAAGAAGTTGCGCCCCCCCCCCCCCACCACCACCCAGGGTCGCCCACATGGGAAGTCACCGAAAGTCATTGTGACCTCCAAGAAAAAAAATTTTTTTTTTTTGGAACATTTTAAGAAATTGATTTGACAAATAGGAGGTAGCATTGTAATTTTTTTCGAATTTTCTTTTTTTAGAATGGTTTTCAATGATGCTCAATATTTCTTCTCGGTAGATGTTATTTATGTGTATACACCCCCTTTAGCTCTTTTTCTTGTGAGTTTTTTTTTTTCTTTTTTTTAAGCATTTTTCAAATTCTATGATAAAAAAAAACTCTTAATTTTTTTTAATCAGTCAAAATGCCGCCCCCCTGGCTGCTGCGCCCCTGGCGAGAGCCACTCCTGCCAACCCCTAGTTACGCTACTGTCTAGATGCATGTGTGCGTCGAGAGTTCAAAAACTACAAGGTTTAAGAAAAATCGCATATTAGATTAAGTAAAAGTGTTTGAAATTGATGGCCCCGCAATGATTTCAAACACAAAGAAATATAATATGTTTCAGTTTTTTGGTATAAAAAGTCACTACTTGGTCTAATTATTTATAATATGAACCTAATCCTGAGTATGGTGTTCACACTCTGATGTGAGGTGGAAAATAGGGCGGTTCGGGGGCTCACCCATGGAAAATGTTTAAGTTTGTAGTCTTAAAAATGCATTTTAGCTTCATATTTTTCGAAACTTGCAATTCCACCTTGGGTGTCCCCCCCCCCAGACGGGTGGCACTCGGGTCAAACCGTCAGCCCCCCTGTAGTGACGCCACTACGTGTTCGTATAGGGTAACGACCCCAGTAATTGGCACTTTAAGACTTTGTCCTTAAATTTACCTATGTTTTCATTACTTTGAAAAAAAAAATCACTCGCAAATATTTTTGTATCAAAGAATGCATATCTGTGTATTTATATAGTTCACTAAAAGCAAAAATATTTGAGTTGAGATTTTTATAAAAATATATGCATAAAAAGTTACCAAAATCACCAGTAATTGGCACTTGATACCCCAGTGTATAGCACCTTGTGATCCAGTAATTGGCACATGTTAATAAAACTGGAAAATCGCTTTTTTTTTTCACTTTTAGATTACATACCAATTTCATCATCATAAGAAACCTAATTAATGTTAATTTAAAGTAGGTAATTTTACATAAATAAATGTTAAATCACACATCTTGACGTTGAAAAAGTATTTTAGAGAAATGAAAATAAATTTGTCGTGTTACATAGAAAAAAATATCCAGATTATTGTTCTTTCATTACTCGGAATGCAGTTTTGATTTTACAAATTATAACTTTTTCCACAGAAAAAGGAAAATTAACCTGATGATTCTAAGGACCATAAAAAATGAAACTATTCTCTACAATCGCAATATCTGACTGATGGCCAAATATATTTGTTTTTCATTATTTCTCTTAAAAATTTAACAGTATATTCTGTATTATTCAAATCAATAGTAGAATCCATATAATATTGTTGCTGCAAAAGTATCAGAAATCAAGCTAGTGACATACACAACACATTAGTGACTGTAGGCACATGAGCCAATTACTGGAGACTAGCAAAAATGAAGCACCACTAAATGGCATCCATCATTTTTCAAAAATCCAAAAAGGGACAAAAATATACTTCTACACACTCAAAGTAACACCTTTCAACTAAGTAAAACTTTTGACAACGAAAATTTAAAATATATTTTATGTCAGATTTTAATAGATTGATGCGCATGCTTCTCTTAAACCGGAGAAGAAGTTTTTGTAACAAAAATGGCTGATTTGCCACACGCCACAATTGTTTCTCTTTTCTACGCTCTGCTATCATTTAGTAACATGAATTGAATTTATAATCTTTAAAGTGTAGCTACAGTTCACTACAAAAGTAAATGTATATTCAGTTGGTACATAGCCTTTTACTTTTAAATGATTGGATACGAATCTTATTTTAGGACAGTTTTGTTGTAAGGGCCAATCACTGGTGACCTGCCAATTACTGGCGGTGTTACCCTATGCATTGTTCTTGGCTGATTATTCTTCTTTTACACCCCGCTGTGCTTCTTGCTAATAACTTGTTTGAATAAATTTTCCTGTGGCCGACGGCAATAGCTAATTTTTCCCATAAGCCAGTCCTCAGGAGAAAGTTCTGGTGGAATAGCTGTGTCATGGAATAGCTGCCATATTACTCCGTACAAACATGAAACTAACTTTATCAAGCCGAATTCAATGATCTCTTCTTAAATCATAAATGCGTGTCAAAACAGAGGTAAAACAGTTTTGAAGAGCCGATTAGCACATCAGAAGTCAATGTAACGGTGTATAAGACAAAGCTGTTTGACCTAGAGGTATTAATCCAGTAAGAGATGGCAAGCTTAAACTTTAATTGAGACCACGATGACTTTATTTCGACAATATGCTCGCATAAGATAGCAGATTTCCCAGAGAAAGCTTTAATGGTAGAAAAGAAATTGTTTCTTTTTGATGAAGATCGACCTGAATGCATATTAAAATGCCGGGGGTAATGAAAGAAATCGGATTTGAATCGTTTGAACATCTGCTTCAAACTATCGCAGAGGAAAATATTTTATTATCATCTATGTTTTTTGTGTAATTGTTTTCCAAAAGATTTGAAAGTTCAGCTGAAGAACTAACGGCAATATTGCCATAAAAAGGATCAATTGAGTAAGTCGCATTTTTCGAGATCGCACTAATGATAGTAAATGAAGTATAAGTTGTGTGGCCTTAGTACTATTTTATGTAAAATGTACTAAGTTTCAAGAGATATGATTGGGAATACTCGACTGGGGAGATTGTGGTTGCGATTTCAAAAGTCTTAAGATCTTGATGCGCCAAGGAGGATTTCAGGATGGAACCTCAGTGAAAAGATAATATAAAGCAGCGGATCACAGCGGTTGTGAAGCGACATAGTATCGGGTCGTAGGGGTTTAAAAATGGGTCATGACTTGAAAGTCACTTATGTATATGAAAAGACATTAGATTTATATCTAAATTTTACTGACCTACTTACTAAATTCTTAGTCAAGTTGCCACAACACACTTATCAGAAATTGGTAGTTCAGGTCTGACTACAAATAAAAATAAACATTGAAATTGACTTCAGAGCGCTTATGTAACTATAAGGATGACCTTAATTGAAGTTTAAATACAAAATTTTGTGAAACGAGGATGAGAAGCAGAGGAGTCAAGTAAAAAATAAAGTTTTGTAAAATACAATTTTCATCCTACACTTGAATCACTTTCTTTTCTTAACTCACATGGGTCGCCTTTTAGTTTTGACATTTTTTGGGTCGGTAAACAGTATACAGTTAAGGTCTAAGGAACGATACTATATACCGTAAAATGGTACAACTTTGTGCCAAGGGGGGCAACAATGGGCCACTGTTGCCATGGTGATGATTTTGCTCTCTAGTGCCCCCTTTTTTTGAACTTACGAGCTCCAAAAAATTCACCAGGTAGTGTAAACATTTAGGTAGCTAAAAACGTTAGATCAGAGATTGCCATTGTTTTTGTATACCTTAGAAAAATTAGTCGTTCTTAATGCGTGATTAGAGTCAATCGTGGAAGAGCCAAGAGTCTCCTTTGGGCAGACCACTTATGCTGTTTTCCAAGATCTGTTAAGTTTAGATTTGTTTTACTATTTTGTCAGTTATGAATTAAGCCGCTTGTTGACTTAAAATGTTTCATAGTTCTCACAAGTTCTCAACATTTACCAGAAATGGGAATGTTGGGGTACAACAATGGGCCACCTATTTTTCGCGGTTTTTAGTGACTTGAAGCTTCATTTTATTCCCTGTAAAGATGCTTTCGTCATATTTTGTGATACGCATTGTAAAGAATGTCAAGAAATGACAGAAGAAAGCTTGGGGGGTCACCTTATCGCCCGTATTCACAAGAGGTTTTGCAGAAGTTGCTGACCACATTCCGAACCAAATATAAACTTAGATAATTTTTTTTAAATATTTATTTTGATGAAATTTGGAATGTGAAGAATGATTTAACATTTCTCAGTTTTTAAAATTTTTGTTGATCTCGTTTAAAAATTGTCAGACCTACGTATTTTCTGAGTCCTAAGTATAGACAAATACCATATACCTAGTATAGTAGACCTGAGTATAGATATTATTTTTCTAGTTTTCAAATATTTCTATATCAAAACCTATGCATACAATAAAGAACGTTACCAACATTCACTGTGTTGAACTTTATTAATCACTCAAGACGACAAATTATGATTAAACCTTTAAAAAAAAAAAAAAAAGGTAAATGATGGACTAAAAAAATCTTGATGCATTTTCAAGCAGAGGGCAAATTGTTGCCTCCGACAACAACAGGCCAGATCAAGTTTTCAATGTGTTTTCTAGGTTAAAATGAGGTAACCCATAGTTGTACCCCGTATGGGTACAACTATGGGCCACGGGGAAAAAATTCTCCTTCCTCTTCTTTACAACTTAGACATTTTTTAAATATTTCAGTTGAAAGACGAGATGTATAGCTATCAATACTAAAGTCCTCAAATTTTTAAATCAAAGATGTATACGGAATTTTCATTGAAAACATCGAAAAATCGCCCATCGTTAGACCATTTTACGGTGCGGAGTGTATCGTTACCAATTTAAGGAGGTGAAATAGCTCCAAAAACGATTTCAAATCAACTATATAGTATCCCCAACTTAGATTTGATTATTCGTGGTCAAAAACGTGTCGAGTTCTCAATTGAAGCCACATTTCCAACGTGATACATATACGAGGGGGGGACCCAAAAATAATCGGATTTTTGCTCTAAAATATTTATTTATTAGTTCATTCACAAAATTTCTTTAGTCTCCTTCAAAGTGTTTCCCCTTAGATGCAATACACTTGTTAATTCTTTTTTTCCACTGTTAGAAGCTCCCCTGGAACTCTTTAGCTTTATCCATGTCCAGTGCCCGTTGCGAAGCAGTTTTTACAGCCTCTACATCATCAAAACGCTTTGATTTCAGAATTTTTTTCATCCTCGGAAACAGAAAAAGATCACAGGGGGCTAAGTCTGGCGAATACGGGGGTCGTTGAACGACTGGCCACCCCTAAGAGGCGAAGTAGCGGTTAATAGTAAAGGCTGTGTGTACGGAAGCGTTATCATGGTGAAGGAACCATTCTTCTGATCGCCCGCACGAGATCCAACTCACTCTTGTTTCTTCTAAAACTTCGTCAGTCGTAAAACGACGACTCTCGTTGATTTTTTGGCGGATTTTTTCAACGTTTTCATCATTTCGAGACGTTGAAGGGCGCTCAGAGCGGGCATGATCTGCAACATTCGTACTACCACGTTTAAAGCGCCCAAACCACTCGAAAACTTGTGTACGGCTCAAAGCATCGTTGTTGCAAGCTTGTTGAAGCATTTGGTAAGCTATTCCGTTGCCGACTTTTAGAACAGGAGGCAAAATTTCAAGCTTACAGTTTGTTCTTTTAAATCTGCCATAATGATTTCGCAGGCGGAAAGCAACAACACCTTAGAAAACCAACACTACGATCCGACGTTATCAACTAAACTGACGCCACTTGCACAGCTGGTTTGTGAAGGTCTCTACTTGAGCCATCTAGCTGGAGAACTCTCTACTACATCTAGGATTGGCATCGCACCATTAGTCCGATTTCTTTTGGGTCCCCCCTCGTATGAGTGGCAAAGGTTTCACTTCGCAATAAGGAAACTTCTACCGGCGTTCTTTTTCTAACTGTTTTATTCATAGCGTGATTTATACTTGTCTTCACTGGAATAATATCGTTTTGAAATACTTAAAATACAAGAATTCTGTTCTAAAGTAGGATTGAATTGTTAATCGTAAAATTAGCAATTGTTAATAAAAATTACCTTTGACTAGTTAAAAAAAATTAAAACTATCGTGTTGTAGAAATTCCGAAAGTTAGTAAATATGCTTTTTAAAACGAATACATTTTACTTATGTAATACCGCAACTACCAAGATTCCGTGTCTTGGTGATACCTCAAATTTACGTTTTCAAACTAATGGTTAAGATATTTTTTATTGCATTTGACTATATTGATTACTAGCCCTTTACACTAATTTATCACTTAAGGATCGTTTTTCTTTGATGTATGGAGATGACCGACAGAACTACTTGCAGTATACCAACAGCCCAGTTATGCCATCCAGAGACCGCAGTTTCGTATTTGTTATGAACTAGTTTGGAACGGACAATAACCGAGCTGGAGGCAGATGTCTTCTCATTGATGCTAAGAGTACCAACAAACTGGTAACTAAGCAAAATTTAGCCCACCAGAGACTGTAGTACTGCAGTCACTGGATGGTGTAATAGAGTTGTTAATATATATTGCTTTTGTCGTTCGGTCCACAATGTGTGGGTTTTTCGTTCTTCTTTTATGCACTGATGAAGGGGCTTGTTTTTGGCAGCCCCGAAACAGCTGTTTGCTGTTTTTAACTCTATTTCAATACTTTATTTGTACTTTGTACACGTTGCTGTCGTTTTACTCATTCCAAAGTACAAAGTTTTCGACTGCTTTTTTTACAATATTGCTTGTAGTTCTACCTTAGCTCTGGTTCTAGGGCTGGCTTAACCTTACTGCTTAATACCCGGCTTTTGCCTTCAACTAACCGCGGACTCTCGGTGGTGTGCTAAACTCACTTTAACTACCAATTTGTTGGCACTCTCTTCTTCAATGAAATGGCATGTGCCTTCAGCTGAGTTATTGTCCATTCCAGACTGATGAGTCTATAACAATCAGAATTGCATGTAGACCTACAGGCTGTTTTAGAATCACATTTGAACTCTCTTAATACGATCACGTTTAATACGAAATCACGGCTAAAACGAAATTTTTTTCGTTAAGTTAGGTTTAGTATCTTATCACATTAAAAATTTCATGCATAATACGTACATTAAAATGTAATTCTCGGCTAAGACGAAAATAAAAGTCTCGACTTCTTTACTTAAAATGATTGAATACTGTAATTTTCTTTTTTAGAAATTAAACATTTTGTTAGGTAGTAGCAGTCATATTGTGTATCGAGAAGAAAATATTAAATATTTTGCGTAGAAAATATAAAGCCCGTCCATTTATTTACCCGTGGACATTTCAATTTACTCGGAGATAAAACTTCATCTTCTATTGTGGATTACAACCTATTCCGCGGTTGTCGACGATCATCTTTTTCAATATTTTACAAAAACATTCGTTTAAAAGAAATAAGTGGGTTTTTTTTAATTGCGAATGGAAAGCATTGCGCAAGATGGTCCTGATGGTTGGGCGTATCACTGGCACGATATAGGCAAGGAATCCCGAACTTTTTTCAGCAGACAACAAGGGGGAGGCTCACTCATGGTATGGGGAGCATTCTCTTTCAATGGATTAACCGATATATCTTTCTTGAAAGGTCGTCAATGTTCCGAAGATTATTAGAAAACGCTTGAAGAACAGTTACTTCCATCTGGAAAATTACTTGGTTGGAACCAATGGATATTTCAACAAGACAACTGCTCCATTCACGTGTCTAAATCTATAATGCAGTGGTTTAGACAAAACCAAGTAACTATTATGGACTGGCCAGCCTTAAGTCCTGACCTAAAACCCAATAGAGAACCTCTGGAGAATATTAACTCGAGATGTATACGATAATGGGAGGCAGTTTGCAACAGTTCAAGATCTTAGGCTGCAAATTGAACGCAGTTGGTTTTCATTAAAGCCAGAAGTTCTTCAAACTCTTGCTTTAAGTATGCCTGATCGAGTTTTTTGAAGTTATTAAGAAAAATGGCTTAAAAATTTCAGTGTTGAAGAAAAATAATGATTTGTCTATAAACTTTTGGGACAGTAAAATTTAAGTGTAAAATTTTATCATAAAGTTTGTGATTGCTTAATATAATTGGTATAAAGTGTTAATATTGTAATAATATTTTTTATGATTCTAAATTGTTTTGCATTCGTTACTTCTCTTTTTAACTTGTAAAACATGAAAACCTTGTTGTCTCTAAACTTTTGGAACACACTTTAGTGATTTAAAAAAAGCAAGGCCACTTTTTTTTAAACAAACTAAATTTAAATGAAGTTTGTTTTTTTAATATTTGTGTTATGATTTTGCTTATTAAATAGATGGTGAATCAGTGCAAAAAAAAAAAAAAAAAAAAAAAAAACCTCTTAACTATTTAATTTTTTTGAGCAATCACGATTGCTTATTGCTCTCACTTGACCGTCCTTGATGTTCCGGTTCCTTTTTCAGCTTGGACCAGGGCTGCAGCACCACCGTCCACCGGCGGCGGCGCGGCTGCTCCTGACCACTGTCCCCCGGAATCCACTTTTGCTGGGCGGTGACGTCCTACACACGCATGCTCATACACACTCCCCTACGTGCGCACGGCCTTTACACACATACACACGCCTACGTGCACACACGTAGGCCTATACACACAACTATACACACGTAACCACCCAGGAGGAGGGACATGCTTGGGCGGGGGAGCCATTTCTAGAAACAATAACTGTAACCAGTAGAGTCTTGTCGCAACTCGAGATTGCGAAAAACATAATTTGAATTCAAAGTTTCGGAATTCAAATTAGAGTTAATTTTTTTTTTTTTTTTTTTTTTCAAAATATGTCCCGGACCACCTTAAGAGAAAGATCAAAAACCTATGCTAAATTTATGTGAGTTAAATCGAAACTGCCGACACAAAATTGCTAGTTTTCAGTTGTTGGGGAAGTTTTTAATGCACAAAAGTTTAGTAAATTCTGTCACCACATAATTCAATATTGTGTCCAATATGTTGTTAACCCAAAAATTTAAATCTCCCATTACTCTCATTTGTACTAATCAACAAAAACAATTCCCAGAGTTGTTCGAAATATAATTCTCACCATAAACCATGTGTCAAAAAACACGACCACATATGTGTCGCTATAATGCGATTACGACATTTCAATCAGAAAGGAAAAACACCACAATCATATACCCCTCTAACAATGAAGTGTCATCCTCGAAATTAGAGACTTTCCTTTTTCGCAGCCAACCGTCGCTAATCTCTCGAGGGATGCCTCTATCCGTTTCATTGCTAAAGTGAAAGAAAATGAGACCTGCGGCTATTAGTACGAAAACACGCCTCTAACCTAGTAGTCTCTTTTTTACATTTCGATATCTCACGTTTAATGAGGTAAAAAAAAAAATCGTTTCGTTTTCAATTTTGCAATCAAGATGATGGATAGGCGCAATAACGTTTATCGGTAACATCTTCTCTGGGAAAGTTTGTGCAAGGATGCATGGATAACGGTGTTATTTATTATTTGAATATTTTGAAAAACTCCACTTTTGAAGATATAACAAAGTTTTCAGTGCTAAATAGAAACGTAAACAACTTTAAATGCATTAAGAACACCTTTGGAAGTAGGCCCGATAAGGCGGATATTTCAAAAGAAAAGGTTTTTGGGCAAAACTACTATACTGTATAAACTGTGATCGGGGGCGCCCCGAAGTTCAAATTTTGGGAAGGCGGAAATTCAATTTGCCGAATGGAACACCAAATTTTGACTTGTACCGACAATTTTACCGAATAAAACACCAAATTTTGCCGAATGCCAATAATTTTGCCAAATAAAGCTCCAAATTTAGCCGAATAACGATAATTTTTGCCGAATGGAACACCAAATTTTGCCGAATCGTTAGACAAATTTGCCGAATTAGGAAATGTTTGGGAAGACACAGCGACCTCCCGTAACCTCCTATATGGATGCCTCTGACTGTGATTTACTCGAGCTTTCAATGTTCAAAAATTATTAATCCCAGGAGATCGTAACGTTGCTGTACTTGTGTGCGTACCTGTAAGTTCATAGGTAAAAATGGTTGTACGATATTAATTATTAATATACCTACAAACAGCTCCCTCAATAACTTCAACATCTATTTAATAATTAAATTAGTAAGTTTGCTAGATCAAGGATGACACAAGTTCCTCAATCATTTTTTGCGGCATCGGGATTGCTTTTTGCTTTTAGTTAGTTGGTTGGTGTAACGACTAATCTTCCTTCAATAGTCCTACTGCGTGTGAATTATCTGAATTAATATATTAATTATTTATTTTTTCTTTTCTTTTCTTTTTTTTTTGATAATTAAAAAACTGAGATATGCTTATAATATTCAACTCTAAAATATTCATTCATTCATTGCGTTCATCAAAGGAAAAAGAAAGATTAAAAAAAAATAGATTGTCTAGTTCTCACTAGAATCTCACTAATGTAATAGAACAGATCTCATCCGGTGCACAGTGCGGCGTTCTTACGGTTGAAGTGGACTAAAGTCGAGACTTGACGGGATTTTGTGATTTACATTATTATGGCATAGGTAAAGGGATTTTCCTCAAGTTTTCTCTTAATAAGTTCTCAACAAAGAGTAAGTATTCATTTTTTCAGATTTTTTTTCAGCATTTTTATTTCTAAAAGAAATTGTGATTGGAAAACGTTATGCTGTTAGAGAATCATCCAGAACTATTCGAAGCAGTTTGAAACAGGAAATATTTGTATATTTATGATGTATGATCGCTCAGTCAAAATATATCGGAAACTAAGAATGTTTTGGAACAAAATTGAACAATATGAATTTGAAGTTTTTTTAAACGTTACTTTAAGATATTAACGAAAAAGTTTTAATCAAAGATATTAACGAAACGAGCTGATGTGTGTGCCTCACACAACTTCCTTTTACTTCAATTTAATGTCATTTTCCCATTATTGGCAATTTTAATGTGATTCAATAGTTTACTCTCTAAATATCACTAACAGTGGCCAAATTGAAACCAGATTTAAAAAAAAAAAAATCGTCAAATTTGTCGCCAAGTTGGTGACAAAACTTGGCGACCAAAAGACTGGCAATATATCGCCAAGTATTCGCCAAATTATAACACCACTTGAGTTTACATCGAAATTAACAATGATTTCCCCCCAAAAAAGGGCAAAAGACCCTCTTTGGAGCATCCGAATGCAACCAAAGAGGAAGGTGCACAACTAGACCTCCCTAGAAGTCTACGTACCAAATTTCAACTTTCTAGGACATTCCGTTCTTGAGTAATGCGACATACATACACACATACGCACATACATACGTACATACAGACGTCACGAGAAAACTCGTTGTAATTAACTCGGGGAATGTCAAAATGGATATTTCGGGTGTTTATACGTTCTTAGGCACTTATTCGCGTGTGGTCGGGTTAAAAAAAAAACTCAACATTAATTCGTGGGTGAGCAAAATTGAAATTAAGGCCTAATTTTGAGTGAAAACTTTTTCGCGAATACAATACTTCCTTTTTTGTAAAAGGAAGTAAAAATGGATCTTACTGACCTTTTTCTTAATTTGTGGGGAAGAGAAGGTTTTCATAACTATATATTTGATGAAACCAATGTTATTTCTTTCCGAGGATATTGTAGCTTAAATTCAAGCTGATGCAGAAGAAAGAAATAATGATAGCGACGATGACGACAAATATGAAGAATTCGAAATGAAACTGAACATAACTCAGCCCATTCAATAGCTTTCGATGTGCTGAAAATCTTTTACAAAATTCTAGGTCGGGGTGGCTATGACGCTATGAGCAAATCAAACTCTATGTTAATCAAACGCTATGAGACTATGACCCTCCAAATCAATAACACAGGAACGAGACAGTAAAAGTTTCAAGTAAATTAACCAACTTCTTTAGTACTGTACAGAAATTTTTACTAATAATAAAGCTGAAACTCTGTCCGGTGGAAAGCCAGTCTCTGTCTGGATGCCCGGAGGATGTCTGCAGGATGTCTGTAGGATGTCTGTAGGATGCCTGTGACGCGCATAGCGCCTAGACCGTTCGGCCGATTTTCATGAAATTTGGCACAAAGTTAATTTGTAGCTTGGGGGTGTGCACCTCGAAGCGATTTTTCGAAAATTCGATGTGGTTCTTTTTCTATTCTAATTTTAATAACAAAATTATCATAAGATGGACGAGTGAATTACGAAATTATCATAACGTGGAACCGTAACATGGGCACAAGCCAATTGGCGAGAAAATTCACCATACATTATTTGTAAATATACAGGCGAACCAAAAGACCTTTTAATTTTTCTATTACGGGCAAAGCCGTGCGGGTACCACTAGTATGAAATAAACAAAGCAAGTAGGGTAACGGCACCAGTAACAGACAAGTATCTAATAGCAGAGAGTTATAAGTTTGGATTTAAATAACAAGAATTTTAGGCGGATAAAACTCATGTTGCTGTGACCCATGAATACGGTGCAACCATCTAGTGTTTATCAGAGTGAATTCTGTGTGTCAGTTCGTATTTTCAAGGCAGTGATCAAGGAAGGTTATGAACAGATACCACAAGGTCCGCTGCTGATCGGATTTGTCGATGTGTGTTACTGGGGGTCGAACTTTTTTTCGAAATTGATCAAATAAAAATAGAATTAACTAATTCAGAGGATCCAAAAGCAGCCAAACGTTAGATGAGATGTCGTTACATGAGAGAAAAATAGTTTAAAAAGTCTAAATACATTAAAAGCTTCATTAAATTGAGTTAACCCGAGAGCGATGTCGTAAGCATGTCGGCAACTGATGCCGTTACCCTTCTTTTCAATCTCTTAGGAACGAATCATGCAGTTTTTAGGGTGTTTGGGGGCCCCCAACCCTTGTTGGGGGCCCTAAGCTATAGCCTGTTTTTATTATAGGTAAATCCGGCTTGCATATATAGACCGTTTGCCCAAACCCTCACGTCCCAGAATGTAAATTCTGCCTGACTTAGTGCAAGGCTAGAAGCTGACATTTATTTGCTGACGGCCCGTTTGAACAAAAAGGCGAATTTACCTCAGCCCATCAAAACCATCTTTCCTGTCCTCGGAATTGACTGGGGATTTCTGAGGAATCTCTTCCAAAAAAAAAAGTGTTTCATTATGTTAAGGGAAATGGACACTTTTAATATTTTCCCCCTCTCTTATGCATCGGTGCGTTCAACAACAACTCGACAATTTCAACTTCTAAACAACAGTTCTATAAGAGGATGTTTGGGTTTCATCACAGCATGGGATAGAAAGAAGCGTGCGTAATAAGCACATAACTATTGCAGTGTTTAGCGTGGGTTAGTAAAAAAAAAAACTATAGCGATAGAAAAAGATTTTAGTTTTGCAAATAATGCTCTCTTTTTTGGAATATTTTTTTTTATCTTAGACTTGAATGATTTCATGCTGGGGTGTCCACCTGAGGGGGGGGGGGATTGTGGCATACACTGCGCCATTCAGTTTTTTGGGAGGGGGTTAGTGTTACCCCCGATTTAACGATTGTCAAGGGACTGGAAAAATTTATTGTTAAATCAAGGATAGCGCTAAATCGAGGACCATAGACATTCAATGTAGTCAAATCCGGACCAGTGAATTGCATCATTAAATTGAGAAAATCGTTAAATCGGGTATCCTTAAATGGAAGTTATACTGGGTTTTAGCCATAAACACCGTCAACTCTCGATAACTTGAAGTCTCAAGAGATCGGCTAAAACCTTCGAGTAATCGGTAGTTCGAGTTATCGGAAGTTCCTTTCCCAGGAATAATTTTACTTTTCTTGTTCAGAAATAGTGCATAATGGATAGACTACAAAGCTTATAGTTTGGATAAAATTAACTATAAGCTCTTCATAGAAATATGTTCACAAAGAAAAAATTTGATTAAGATACATCGAAAAAAGAAGTTATTTTTAACTGTTTACATTTTTATCTTATCTTAAAAGTTCAATAAGTTTGTATGTCGAAGGTCCAATTTCTTTTCTCTTGTTTTCAGTTCGTACTGCTTCTAAACGTCTTTTCATCCTAAAAGCAGATTGTTTCAGGGATCCAGAAAATAAAGGTTAGCGTAACGGCACCGGTAACAGACAAGGGTACAGTAACAGACAGCCATAAGTTTGGATTTAAATAATAAGAATTTTAGGCGGATAAAACGGATGTTGCTGTGACTCATGAATACAATGCAACCATCTAGTGTTATCAAAGTAAATTTTATGAGCCAGTTGGTATTTACAAGGCAGTGGTGGAAGGTTATGGACAGCTACCACGAGGTTTGCCGGTGTTTCACGTTCACTTGAATTTAATAAGGTTTTAGATCTAAAAATAAGAAACTTTTGCACATTTTGAAGAGAAAAAAGGAATTCAGTCCATTGCTCATCCTTTCCTCATCCCATCTGTTACTGGGTATCATCAGAATTAATGTCTGGTTACTGGGGTCGGACCTTTTTTTGAAATTGATCAAATAAAAATAAAATTAATTCATTCTGAGGATCCAGAAGCAGCCAAACATTAGATGAGATGTAGTTGCATGAAAGAAAAACAGTTTTAAAAGTCTAAATACATTAAAAGTCTCAGAAAATTGAGTCAACTTGAGAGCGAAGTCTTAAGCATGTCTGTTACTGGTGCTGTTACCCATTGTACAATTTTCTATGATTTTTCACGAACTCATTTCTTGCGAGCACTTGGTTATAACGAGCAAATATCGCAGTCCCTTAAAGCTCGTTATAAGCCCATTAAGTTATTTTACCATTTACAATCGAATAAATTGTAAATGGTAAAATAACTTAATGGATATTGAAAGGTTGATGAATTAGGTAGTAAGACCAACTCCCACAGCCTCGGAAAAGGATAAACCGATCCTCCCCAGACCAAACACGATTAGTGTTCCATCGCAGTCCCCATTCGTTCACCCATTAATGGTGAAAACTAGCTTAAAAGTCATTTGCACTGCGCTATCATTAGTATCCCCCGTCCAGCCTCAAAAGGCCGTCGAGCATTTCAAAATCGCTTGGGATGACCCCCGCACGCAATGGACATACCCGGTTGACCAGCAGACGGAAAAAAAAACGGCGGATCTTAATTTAGCAGACTTGAATACAGCCAACTTTCGTTTACGGTGAAAATCATAAATCAGTAGGTATGAATATCTTCAAGGGCAATGAATGCCTGGTTATTTTGAAAACAGCAAGTTCACGCCTTTTTTTTCCGTGAAGATGGTGGTTTCGGTTTGCAAGCAACCGAATTATCAATGCGTCATTACCGCCTGCAGTTTGATAGTGCTACACTAGAGTGTAGCGAGTGGGATGGGAATAACCTTTGGTTTTGAACCATACTTCGAATCAATATCTCATTCACTAATAATAAAAGTGAGTCAAAAAAAAGTAAAAAGAAATAGTATTGGAGAAAATCAAGAATTTTGCACAACACCACTTTTAACTAACTTATGCTCAACTACTACAATATACGAAAATTATTTGTGATATTTTTCTTATTTCTTGTCTTTTGTAGTCTAACTAAACCACACGAATAGTATAAAAATGAAAAAAAAAAAAAAAAACGTTAGTAATCAAAATAGCCTATTGAGACATTTCTTTGACGTGAAAGTTATTTGCCCTCGTGGTCTCGTTATCGTGATATAAGATCTTAATGTCTGCCAAATTTAAAGAGTTGGCATGAAATTAAAGGTACCAGTTTCCCGCCGACAGTTTCATCTTCTGCATGTGGCAGGACATCCATTTGCAAAGCATGTGAAAGATATATTCCATTCCTCACCGAAACTCGTTAAATTTGGCGACCTTCCCTAATATTGTGGCAATTTTTTAGACCTCATATTTCGATAACGAGGACACGAGGTCCAATAACTTATGCGTCCAGAAATATGTTTTACTGTGCTCTCTTAATTGCTACTTTTTGGATTCCCCCCCCCCCATAATTACAACATGCAGTATGGTTACAACATGCATATATACAACATGTATACAACATGCAGTATAGTTTCCTGGTAAATAGTAGTTCGTCGTTGAAATTTAAACTTTTGTCCCGAAGTTATGAAATTTAAATGATGTGCTTGTACTACTACTGATTATATTGGATACTAGTGGTACCCGCACGGCTTTGCCCGTAGTAGAAAAAGTAAAAAATCATTTGGTTCACCTGTATATTTACAAATAATGGATGATGGAATTTTTCGCCAATTTGCTATGTTAAATGGCTCGCCCATGTTACGGTTCCACGTTATGATAATTCCGTAATTTACTATTCCACGTTGTGATAATTTGCTCGGTAAAATTTTCTTAAAATTGGAATAGAAGAAGAACAAAATCGAATTTTCGAAAAATCGCTTCGAGTTGCTCACCCCCGTGCTACAAACTAACTTTGTGCCGAATTCCATGAAAATCGGCCGAACGGTCGGCGCTATGCGCGTCACAGAAATCCAGACATACAGAGATCCAGGTAGACTTTAATTTTTATTATTAGTAAAGATAAACATATGTCACCATGCACCACTTAAGTATGGTGCGTGGTGGTGCACTAGCTTTGTGCTGGTATTCTTTCAAGAAAGAGCTGCATTAAATTTTAGATTTTAAGTCAATAACTATTACGAGGAACAAATTTTTTAGATGAGTGGCTGCTTTCACCGGTGAGCGATTATTGTATGAAGAACTGTTTGACCAACCCCCCCCCCCCCCCCAAAAAAAAAGACATTCTATTTGCGCTAGTACTTCTACCTATTGGTGTACCTGAAGAGCTTTGTACACAGAGCCGTACACTGCCGTGTGCAGGTAAACGGCAGTATCTGCAGAAATGAGTTTTCGAGACATTTGAAGAAATGTGTGTCGGATTCGATACTAACCATT